>NC_133650.1:0-300000 GCF_009905375.1 Apium graveolens
GAGGGACTCTATTTAATATGGCACGCCGTATTTCGAGCTCTCCCCACATGTATTTAGCAACCCAGAGTTAATAAGCATGCCTATTAATCATATGTTTAAATTTCTGTTCTTTCGCTCAGCACCCCCATTGGACTCAGGTGTTATGGTTGGAGTACTTCATGACTACACCATTGTTTTGCAAAATTTCATTCAAGCGTTACTCGTATCTCACCCACGCTCTATCGTATCTCATCATTTAAGTACTTTACTAGTTTGTTTTTCTACTTTCAGTTTTTTATATATAATGATTTACTAGTGCTTCATCCTTATGTTCAAGTAAATAACAAAACATATCTACTACTATCATCTATAAAAGTAATGAAGTATCTAAACTGGTCCTTGGTCAACACACCACCAAATTCCAAATATCAGTGTTACTAAATCTAACAAGTCTGAATCCCTAATAATGTTATGAAAAAGTTTCCTTATTTGTTTAGCAGACACATATACTTGACATTTATATTATTTTCTATGGTATCTTTTGGAATCAACTCTAAGTTCATCATATTCTTAAGAGCACCAAAGTTTAACCTAGTCTAGCATGCCATATCCGAGGATTCACATACACTACAAGAAATAGACATTTGCCTACCAATTTTAAGTGTTTAAGTTTATTGGTAGTGAAAGAGTATTAACTACCAATATAAGATTGGTAGCCCTTGGTAGTAAAAGATGTAAAGAAAGACTCTTTACCTACCATGTCTATATTAGTAGGTAAAATATACTAAGGTCCCCATTTGTGATGAGTCATTATGTGATGTGTCATCAACCTGCGTGACTAGATGTCTATGTGGCACATGCATTTGTCAACTTCTAGTGGACCACGTGGCCCTGGAGCATGTCATGGTATAAATAATCCACATGACATGTAACTGGATTAATATAATACGAAAATTAACGATATTTTATTTCAAATAAAGAATGAAATCATACAATTTTGGAGATAGACCGCCGCAAACTCCTTCTTATTCTCAACTCCTCACATAGCTGCCGCAACTCCTTGCTATCAAACTGTTTTCCATTGTCGGAGACAAGCTTGTAAGGGATTCCAAACCTACATACATTGAATTGAAACGAAATCCCTGATTTTCTTTGCGGTGATAGTAGCCAGTGGCATAGCTTCCGCCCATTTAGTAAAGTAATCGACCGCAACCACTGCATACTTGACGTCTCCTTTAGCTTTCGGCAATTCTCGATAAGATCAATTCCCCACATGGCGAACGGCCATGGGCTTGCCATAGGCGTCAAGAGTGTAGCCGGCATAGACGAGTAGTTTGCAAAACGCTGGCAGCGATCACATGCCTTGACGAAATTTGTAGCATCTTCTCTCATCGTGGGCCAATAATACCCTTGGCGCAACACTTTCATTGCCAACGAGCTACCCCCCGAGTGATTGCCACAGATTCCTTCATGCACCTCTCTTAGGATGTAATTTCCTTCTTCTTCTTCAACACACCTGAGCAGAGGTTGGTTGAACCCTCTCTTGTACAGGACTTCATCGTATATCACATATCTTGCAGCTTGATAACGGAGTCGACGAGCCATAAACTTATCCTCGGGGAGTGTTCCCTTGCGAATGTAAGCTAGAATGGGCGTCATCCATGTTTCCTTAGGAGCCTCATCCACTTGCATAGTTTCTATCTCTGGGATACTAGGAATCTCCTGGATTTCAAGAGGGATGGATCCTAACAACACAGCTTCTTGTTGCGACCCCATTTTTGCCAGAGCATCCGCATTACTGTTTTTCTCCCGCGGAACGCATTCCAATCTAACTTCTTTGAACATTCAATCAGCGCTGTGTACATCTCAAGTATAATTCTGTTCGCGGACCTCGCGCTTGAAATCCCCCGTTTACTGATTCACTACTAACTCTGAGTCACTTCTCGAAATTAGGTTTCGCACCCCCATTTCCAAAGCAATTTTCAGGCCATGATTAGCGCCTCATACTCCGCATCATTATTGGTTGCGGTAAAACTTGAATGAATGGCGCTCATCAGATGGTGGCCTTTTTGGCAGACACAAGTACTATACCCGCACCTGCTCCTCCATTGTTAACCGCCCCATCGACACGCAAGATCCACCAAGGATGTGGATGCTCCTCCAAAGAACTCTCCCAGCATGAGGTGTATGTAACATTACCAGAGCTTATCATCGATTTCAGAATCAAATTCCAACAAGAAATCGGCTAAGGCTTGCCCTTTTATCGCTGTTCGAGTACATATTCCAAATCAAACTGTCCCAACTCCACAGCCCATTTCAGCATTCTGCCTGATGACTCTGGTTGTGCAGGACCTGTCGCAGCGGGTACGCTGTACGAACTTCAACTCTATGGGCTTGAAAATACGGCCGCGCAATTTTCTTGACGCAAGAATCAGGGCGTAAACCAGCTTTTCTCCATATTTGTGTAGCGAGTTTCAGCGTCGTGTAACCGCTTGCTCACGTAGTACACTGGTGATTGCTGCCCATCTTCCTCTCTTACCAGAACTGCACTGATCGTATATTCAGACACTGCGAGGTACAGTATTAGATTTTCCCCATCCAACGGCTTTGACAACATGGGAGGATGTCCCAGTTGCTCCTTGATTCTTTGAAAGCCTCTTCACATTCTGACGTCCATACAAAGTCTTTCCCAGCTAATTTAATCGCCTTGAAAAACTCCTTGCATCTATCAGACGACTTGGAAATAAATCAATTTAACGCGGCGATTCTCCCAGTCAAACTCTGCACCTGTTTCACATTGGTAGGTGACTTCATATCCGATAATGCCTTGATCCTTCACGGGGTTGGCCTCAATTCCCCTGTGGTTGACAATGAACCCGAGAAACTTGCCCGACTCCACGCCGAACACACATTTTTTGCGGGTTTAATTTCTTACGAAACCTCCTCAAAATATTAAACATCTCCATCAGGTGCTTGATATGGTCAGTCGTCACCGTCAGATTTCACCAGCATATCGTCCACATACACTTCCATGGTTCTCCCGATTTGATCTTTGAACATCATGTTTACCAACCGCTGGTAGGTTGCGCCAGCATTAATCAAACCAAACGGCATTCCTATGTAACAGTATAACCCCCTGTCCGTAATAAAGGATGTATGTTCTTGATCGGGGCCATACATCGGAATTTGATTGTATCCGGAGTATGCATCCATAAAACTCAACAAAGTATGCCCTGCCGTCGCGTCAACCAACTGATCGATTCTTGGCAGCGGGAAGCTATCCTTTGGACAGGCCTTATTGAGATACTTGAAATCCACACATGTCCTCCACTTCCCATTCGGTTTCTTCACCAGTACTGGATTTGCAAGCCATTCGGGGTAGAACGATTCTTTGATCAAACCCACTTCCAACAACCGGTCTACTTCTTCTTTTAATGCTATCGCCCTTTCTCCACTTACTGGGCGGCGTTTCTGACGTATGCCCTTGCAATTCGGGAGGATATTCAAACGGTGACACATTACTTCCGGGTCGATCCCTATCATATCTGAATGACTCCATGCGAAAACATCAAGATTTGTAATTAGAAAGCGGGTGAGACCTCCTCTCATCTCATCATCCAACTGAGATCCCACTTTCAAAACCTTGCTCGGGTCATTTTTATCAACTGGGATAGATATTGTGTCTTCGGCCGGTCCCGTTTTTTCGGTGGGCATAGGGATCCTGGGATCCAAATCAAAATCAAAGTCTTGGGGGTCTTCACTTTCACTTTTCATCTGAGGGCGCGTCCTCGTTTGGAGGAGCATCAACCTCACCTTCATTCAAGGGCGCCTCCTTCTTTTGAGGAGCATCAACCTTGAAGTTATTGCCGAGACCTTGCAAAATCTCCCTTCTTCCTTCCAACTTTTCCCCGTTAACCTCTTTCTGTGTGATTCCCTCTGTATGACTCACCACCACTTCTTCTATACTACGGATTTTCGAAACACGTCCCTGCGTCACGAAAGAGTTCCCAGAGGTATTGGTTTCTTCCTTCCCGGGGTTTTCAACAAATAGTGGGCATGGACCGCTCCACTTGGTTTTGTATGAATATCTTCTATATCTTCGAATGGGAGACCTTTCCCTTCATACCTTCTTCTGCGAAATTCCTTGACAGCCTTGTGATAACAATCGCGTGACTCATACTGTGACCCTCTCAGACTGCCAACTCCGTTTGGCGTTGGGAATTTTATCATCAAGTGATGTATCGATGTTATCACCCTGAACGCTCGCAACCAAGGTCTGCCGACCAGCACATTGTGCGCGGAATCCTGATCTAGCACCTTGAAATCTATTATTTGAGTAACCGACAAAGCACCTTCCCCGAGCGTGACGGGAAGCCTGACCGAACCCATAACTCTCACGGCTTCCCCAGTAAAGCCATAGACGTGTGCATCTTCGAAATACATGTCGCTATCTGGGAAACCCAGCTTTTTGTAGGTGCTGTAGTACAAGATGTTTGTAGAACTCCCATTATCCAAGAAAACTCGATGTACGTTCATTGCCCCAATAAGCATGGTAATCACCAGCGCATCGTTGTGAGGATGATGCATCCACCTAGATTCTTTTTCCTTGAATGTAATATCAGCGGACTCCCCCTTAAAGACCTTCGGGGGTCTGTCTTCCAAGCTGTGGATGTTGGTGAGCGGTGGATGTCTCGCTTCTCTCGCATTTCTTTCCAGTGCTCGATTACTATCACCAACAAAAGGGTGTCCTCCAAAAATTGCCCTGATACTGCCGGCCCTCTGAAACTTGACCTCTGCTGTTTTC
The DNA here is from genome assembly GCF_009905375.1 of Apium graveolens. Classification (NCBI taxonomy): domain Eukaryota; kingdom Viridiplantae; phylum Streptophyta; class Magnoliopsida; order Apiales; family Apiaceae; genus Apium; species Apium graveolens. The sequence goes on from NC_133650.1 coordinate 4,784, forward strand.
TCAACATCCTCCGCCCGCGGGGGCTGTCTTTCATCTTTACCCTTGTCATCAAGTCCCCTGCGTCGCTTCACCTTGTCAATCCATTCTCCTAGGTGTCCAGCCTTGATCAATTCTTCAATCTCATCCCGCAAGTGACGACACTCATGGGTGTCATGGCCCGTAGACTCATGGTAGTCACAGTACTTCTTTTTATCTCTGCTTTGCCATGAAGTTAGACGGTCGGGCTTCTTGAAGATTCCCCTATCCTTATTTACCTCGAAGATATGATCAATGGAAGCCGCCAGCGGTGTATAATTGCTGACTCTTCTCTCGTAGTTCGATGGTGGGCTCCATTCTCTTCGCGAGCTCACAGCATTTACCCTGTTAGGGCTTCTGGCGTTTCGCCGATAATCCGGGCTCACGGATCTGTCCCTTCTCTTGGATCGCCCCTTGGAGTTATAGGTATTATCGTTCTTTTTTGTTTCTGCAAGCGACTGCTCGATTGCTTTGAACGACTCCGCCTGCGCGAGCACATCAGCCAATGACACTGGGTCCTTCCCTTGTAGGTGTTTCCAGAAATCTGTCCCCACGCGCAACCCAGCTATAAGCAATATTTTCAACGTTTCATCAGTTGCACCCCTCACCAAAGTAGATTCTGCGTTAAACCTCTTGAAATATGAAGTCAAACTTTCTCCTTCATTTTGTTTCACATTAGCCAGCGTGGTAACAGGTGGTGTGTACTTCACCGCGGCTTGGAATTGTGTCAAAAACAAAGTTTTCATCTGTTCCCAGGATGTAATTACACCTGGACCAAGCTTTTGGAACCACTACTGAGCGCCTTCTCTGAAAGTGGCTGCCAAGAGACGGCATCGAGCCAAATCAGGTACTTGATATACATCCATTTCAATGTTAAAACGCCCCAAGAACTCCACAGGATCAGAGTTCCCGTGGAAACGCAAGTCATTGGTTGTGTTCCGGTATCCCGCGGGCAATTGCGCCTCCCTCACAACAGCAGCAAAAGGAGAAGGAGCTTGCGCAGTCGCCGTTACTCTTCCCCCCTCAAGGTGGTTGAGTAACCGCTTGAGGTCGTTCACATTAAACGTCCCTACCCCAGGAATGGTTTGAACATTAGGCTGTTGGGGTTGCTCTGCGACTTGCTGAAATTCCCCTTGATTACCCCCCGGGTGTGGCGGAGGATCTCGCCGCCCCTCGCCCTGAGGCTGCAGCGGTGGCGTGTTACCATTTTGGTCCTGTACATTTTCCCATACGCGAGGTTCACCTTGACCGCGTCGCGGAATTTCATCATTGTTCTGCATTCTTACTTGAATTCGCCCGCCGTCCCGGTCATGAGGACGCGCTCCAGACCCATTACCAGTAACGCTGTGAGAAGCTACGGGAATAATGGCGGGGGCTTCTCCAGCGGAGTGCGCTCCACCTCTCCTACCATTGTAAGGGGCTCTTCCGTATTGATATCCCATTCTTCCTCATCCATTCCTCTGATATCCCCGGTAGAAATTCCCGGGCCTTCCTCACGGAGGGGCACGCTCGTGCTCGCGGTGCCGCATCCCGTCATCCCTTTGGAATACGGGGGGCACACGCGTCGTATCACGGGGCCTCGCTTCTCCGGCGTTTCCTTCCTTTTGCCATTCTATCAGCAATATCCTCAAATCTTCGTCCTCCACCTTATGCCAAGCCTCTTCTTCAAGGTTGAAAGATCCATTCCTCCCTCGTCTTGGCTTTGAGCGTTCTCCGTACGGCGACGCTCGTCCATCGTACGTCCAGACCTATGCGGGTGTGGCACTACCTGGTTGCCCAGGTGAGGTCTTTCTCTGTCTTCAGTGTCCTCATCCGCAAGCTCTACAATAGGTTCTACATCATCAGAATACTGCAAACGCCGCGGAGTGATTCGCGGGTTATCCCCACTCCCCTGGGTATCTCCCTCAACTACAGGGGCTTTCCCCAAGGCATGACCGTGACGGGGGAAACGATGACCTCTCCTCGTCTTTCGACGCTCCACCGTGTTCAGTCTTGAGTTAAAACTGTTAAGAGTATCCCCCATGTGATATAATTGCTCCAATATATCAGCGTTGCTGATGAGAACTGGAGGTGTCCCCCCCACATCCGGAGCCCTTGGTGGATCCGCCATGTTTCTGGGAACGTAAGGTTCGTGGCGAGTATAGCGCCCCCCGTCTTCCCCTTCTGACCTGCTGTCACTTCCATCATAAGAACTTCCATCACGATTGTAAGACATCTTTTCCTCCTAAGATTGCGACCTTAATTAGCACCCCTCCTTCTAGCGCCAATTTGTTGACGGAGAAATCTGGTAACAACAAAGATTGAGGTTTCTCGCCGGAACTAAGATCTGTGACGGTGGTTCTTTACCGGAAACTTAAGCGGTGTGTGGTGGTTTGTGGTTATTTTAGGCTGAGATTGATCAGAGTAAGTGGTGGCTCTCTTATCGGCTCTCAACTTCTTACCCTTTCAATGTGCCTACGTACCCTTCATATAGGGATCAAGCCTGACGTAGTTCTCGTAGAACAAGAAGTCTAATGCGTTGAGACTTCTTACTCCTAAGCCCAATAGAAGCCCATCCGATATCCATCTTCTGCTAGCTTTAGGAATGTCCAACTATGAGGCCCAACCGCAAAGGCCCAAGGCTCGTCCGCAATCGTAGGACTTCACGGATAGTGCATCTCCCTGCGCAAGGATAACACTCCGCTACAGCTATCTCCCTTGATTTACGAACGCAGGTATAGCCACGGTTCACCCCAAGTGCCAGACGCGTCCCTGTCCCCCGAATGAGGATAACCCACCAGATAACAGGACAGGTGATCCAAGCTCTTGGGTGCAAAGTGCAGGATGACTCCAAAGTTCTCCAACGAGGACACCCGTTGAATACAAGAACAGAGCTCCCAAAGCACACACTAAAGTTAAACCCCGCATCCCCAACGAGGACACCCGTTGAATACAGGAGGAGGCCTTCAATCATCAGGCACACCCCTGGAGGCCTTCTAGCTTTTCACGGACATCCCCCTCCTTGACCGTCTCAAGGAGGGAATTCTTCAGAGAGTACCTGCAACAAATACATTAGCAAAAATAATCCTCCATTGCTCCTCTCCATGCAAGCTTTGTCCTGAATTCAACATCAAAAGTATATAGATCAAACACAGGACGCGTCCTAACCAAGTGGGCGCGTCCTAACCTCCATAAATCCAACTCTGCTTTAATCATTTCTTATAACATGTAAAGTCACAGGACACGTCCTAAAATATAGGGCGCGTCCTTAACCTTATTAGACTTGCACCGTACCCTCTAAACCATCGTGCACAACATTTCACTTTCAATGACGCATCTTTGCTAAAGCAGGCGCGTCCTAAAGCACCCATCACCATAAGATTTCATCTGCCAAGCACTTTCATAAATATTGACGCGTCCATAAAGCCTAGGCGCGTCCATCCTTGACCATGCACTCTTCTCGCCTCATAACATATCCCTTCCCAAGTAGGCGCGTCCTGTAAGCTTGGACGCGTCCTTACTTTCACAACGCAATACTGAATTTGACTGTAATTAGCCCGCATTTGACCCGAGTCAATCCAATGCCAAATTTTGGGTATAACAGTAAATATGTAATGTGTGTAAAGTGTAATCAATTAATAAAAAATTTATTTAGAGTTTGATTAATCAGATGTGACTATATCAGTTTAAACTATTATCATAATTTTTTGAGAACTAAAAAGTAGTTTAGATGTTTTAATTCTAAAAAAGTTAAAAAAAGGTCCTCTTATGAGTTATAAACCCGCAACAACTTATGGATGAGTTTTGTCGATCCAATTTCTAAGTTGAATTTACAACTTATAAGCTGATAGTTGAATGTTAGTAATGACGTACTTTTTTCTAAAATTTTTATTTTTTATTTTTTTTATTAATTTTAATTTTAAAAGATATATATTTTTAATGTTAATCTAACTTAAATATAAGAATTAAGATAATTGTATTTAAAAGTTATTTATTTTAGTTTATTTAAGTAAAAAAATTATGACTTATAAGTAAAATTGTCCAAACACTTATATAACTTATAAGCATTCATTTTTATTCAATTTAAGTAATAAGTTACTTATTTAAAAAAATTCCAAACTGATAGTGCCCGTTTGTGAAATTTTAAAATAAGTAACTTATCACTTAAACGGAATAAGTCACTGATAAGTGATAAACGGATATATGCATATAAGTTATACAGATGTTTGGATAATTTAACTTATAAGTCAGAATTTTTTTTATTTAAATGAACTAAAATAAATAATTTTTAAATATAATTATCTTAATTCTTATATTTAAGTTAGATTAAAATTTAAAAAAATATATTTTAAAACTAAAATTGATAAAAAAAACAAAAAATCAAAAATAAGTTGGGGAAAAATACATCGTTACTAACATTCAATTATAAGATTTGCCTCTACAAACACTTGTCTAGTTGCTGACTTATAAGCCGATAAGCAATTATAAGATTTGCCAAACATGTACTATATATGATCCAAACTCTTAGACTTAGTGTGCAAAAAAAATAAACTATCATTATTTGAAAATAAAGTTGAACAGCATGTTTATTTTATTATATAGACAGTATATGTCTAAGATGAGCCAATGTTTTGCATAAGCCATAAGAAGCAGTTGCACCTACTGTTCAATGCAAATTGTATTTATCATTATATAAAAAGTTAAATCTACCTGACTATTTACCATATATAGAAGAGGAAGATTTGCCCAACACTTGCTCCAGAAAACCTGTTAATATATAGAAAATACTAATATAATAGCGTGTTTACATTTAATGCAGACCTTCATCAAAAATTGTAGTAAATTTTTTAATCCTTAAATCGGTGAAAATTTGTTTTATTCATTTTATATTATAGCTTAATACAAGTTGCAAGTATTTTGTTTGTTTGTCGAATGAACTATAATATATATGCTACCCTAATATAGACAAAACAAGTGCCACTATACTTTCTAAACAAGAAGAAATTATGCCAATTTCTAGCAAAATATTTGGGCCGACAAACTACAATGAAGTTTGATCAAATTTAATTTTATCATATTTAATCGATCAAATTCAAATGCACTATTTAAAAAAAGATGGCAAATATTAGATTTATGATGTGAATTGGGGTTTTTCCTAGTATCAATCAAAGGTTCATTTCTCTCTCTTTGAGTAACACATGAGAAAAATATATTTATCAATTTAGACATCAAATTCAGTTATGAAATATTTTACCGACATCATTCTTATACATTCTAATCTGTTTGTATCCGATGAAACCATTCATGAAACTGATCATTTTATTTCGTGTATCAAGATGTCTATCCATGATAGGGGTAACAATCCTTATGACAAGTATCGTTCAGTACATTGTCCACTTTTCTTTAGCTTTCTTCACTATCAAAGAGTTTTCTAACCATTCAAGAAACTAAACTTCCTTGATGATTCCAGCTTCTAAGAGCTTCCCAACTTCTTGCATAAAAAGCTTCCAGCTTGTCCAGAGCATTAGTCATCTTCTTTTACATAATCATCTTCTAAGTTGAATCTACGTTTAATATATAATTTTTAAGCAATTTTACCTTTATCCAAGCAAATACATCACTATCAATCGGCCTTTCAAGAATTCCTCCAAAAATACTCTAATGTACGTGACCTTATCCAGATCATACAATTTTCCAACGATAAATACTGTCATTGCAACCCCTCGATACTCAACAACCTTGTAAAATAATAACATTTTGTTGGAAATATTCACTATTACAGCAATATAGAGACAATTATATAACATATTTAACAAACCAAGGCCAAGATAACAATTAACGAAACAAAAGAAAGAACAGAAAGTGTACCAGTAACCATAGCTTTAACACAGTGGAAAGAAATAGAAAAGCAGTGGTAGGCAATAGGTACAATGAAATAAGAAAACTAATCAGCTGAGTCGCCAGGCCTGACTGCTCTTGAAGAGATAAATTCCCCCACCTGCTGCGTTGGGTTGCTTGCAATGTCTCTTCAGGATAAAATAGCTTCGGACTTGATGTTCACAACAACAATAAATCCTACTTCGACTAACACCTCAGTCGCCGGAAAAATCAGCAGCTCAGAACTTGTGTTTTGGGAGAGAAAAGAGAGCAGAGAGGAGAAGAAGAGAATGTAGGTGTGGTATATTTTCATCAACAATTTAGGCCTCTATTTATAGTATAGGCTAAGTGTAACTGACCACCCTGACATTAATAGACTTTAATATCAGAAATCAAAACTGCTCATTTAATACATAAATCAAAACTCCTGATTTTGAATTTAAATAAAATGTAACAGCTTTTGTATTTAATCCACACACTAAATCAGTTTTAATGTTTTCAATTATGAATATATTATCAGTTACATGTCCAGATTTATTGAATCTGACTCAACTCACTTACAAACTGACCAAGCCCAACAGAAATAATAACCCAGCCCGACTGATAAATTAATTCTAATTAAAAAAATTAAATCACAAATAAATAAAATCCTCACTTTATTTATTTTCAATGTGGGACAAATGACACATTCTCCATTTCAAGCTTTTACAAGCTACTAGTTTCAACTCTATTTCTCTATGGATTTCATTAAGAAAATACTTAGATCCATATATAAAAGTTCAAGTTCACATGAGGAACAACTTCCAATCATTAGATTTTAGGATTATCATCAAGAATATAATAAAATTATATCTAAAATCCATTTTTTAACAATCCCCCACAAATCCATACAGAAATGCGATCAGGTTTTTCATCATGACTTGTTTTTCAGAGTCGGTACCCTTCCGGGTTTGAACCCTCCTACGTCTTCTACTTCAATGGCTACCAGATTTAGATGAAATGTTACACCTTGAATCTTAATCCGTTTAGTATAACCATGTTTCATAGATGACGACAAATCAACGGCTATGGTGCTAATCTACAGCTTTGAGACATTAATGGTATTGTCTTGATCCTGTTCGTCGAATGCTTCAAGGAATAACCCTTTCCTCTAATTGCGACCACACAATTACATTCGCTTAGTTGGGCATCTCCAGAGATATACTACCTCTATCTCGACAAATGACTTGACCCCATTCAGAGTATTAACACTCTTACTTTTCTAGCAGTGTCAGTACCTTCTGGGTTTACAAGGGATAAACTCAGATACAATAGTATCATCTATGTAGCAAAGGTACTACCAATTCATCCTTACAGCTTGTTAATACCACATTGAATACACATCGAGGGATCTCCTCTCATGTGTATTGGGTTCCCACTGTTGATGAATTATGATGGGTTGACAGTCCCATCTCCAACCTTGACTTGAGGACCACTGCAGGTTCCAGTCCCTTAGTCAAATGATCAGCTACGTTATTCTGAGTTCCTAGGAACTCTATAGCTTTAATCATATCAGTCACTAAACCCCTTATATACTTGAGTCTAACTTGGATGTGTCTCTTTATTTTTGCATTATGTTTTTTTACTGCTAATCTTGTCGATAGTTGTTCGACTATCACAACGAATAGCAATAGCAGGAAGCGGTCTGCTTACTACAGGTATCGCATACATAAGTCTGTGTAACCATTCAGCCTCCGTCCCCGTGGTATCTAGTACACACAACTCAGCCTCAAATGTAGACCGAGTCACTATAGTCTGTCTGCTTGACTTCCGGGATTTTGCTCCACCTGCCAAGGTGAACACATATCCAGTCACTCCATTAGAACCAGACTTCTTAGCTATCCAACTTGCATCACTGTACCCTTCAAGCACACCAGGAAATCTCCTGTAGTGTAAACTAAGGTACATTGTGCCTTTTAGATATCTAAGTACTCTATCAAGAGCATCCAAATGAATTTTATTTGGACAACTTGTATATCTAGCCAACTTAGACACTGAATATGAAATATCTGGTCTAGTTTAGTTAGCTAGATACTGCAAACTTCCAATAATCTGAGAATACCTTAACTGAGATACAGGAACTCCTGAAGTATTCTTGACAAGGGAAACTTTAGAATCATAAGGTGTACTAGCGATTTTACACTATGAATAACCATATTTCTCAAGTATAGATTTCTCTATATAATGAGATTGTGTCAAGGTTATTCCCTCAGATAACTGAATCAGTTTGATTCCAAGAATCACACTAGCCTCACCCATATCCTTCATTTCAAATTGCCTTTTCAAGAATTCTTTTATCTCATTAATAATATCAATATTGGTTCCAAACAGTAAGATGTCGTCCACATATAGGCACATGATAACACACTCACTACCTTTAACTTTAGAGTAGACACACTTATCACTTTTATTAACCATATAACTGAATGGCAATACAGTTTCATTAAACTTTTTATGCCAATCTCTGGGAGCTTTTTTCAAGCCATAGATGGATTTGATCAACTTACATACTTTCCTTTCATTGCCAGAGATAACAAATCCCTCAGGCTAGTCCATATAAATCTCTTCTTCAAGTTCACCCAGAAGAAAAATGGTCTTTACATCCATCTGATGGATGATAAGACTATGGACGGAAGCCAATGTTATAAGCATTCGGATTGTTACCATCCTTGCAACCAGAGAGTATGTATCAAAGCAATCCATTCCTTTTTTCTGCTTAAAACTTTTAGCTACCAGTCTAGTCTTGTACTTCTCTATTGAGCCGTCAGGGTTTAACTTCCTTTTAAAGACCCATTTGCACCCGATAATAGAACACTCAGGAGGGAGATCAACCAACTCCCATGTTCCACTAGAAACAATAGAGTCAATTTCACTCTTCACAGCGTCCTTCCAATGCCTAGACTCCGAAGAATCCATAGCTTGTCGGAAAGTTAAAGGTTCATCCTCGACATTGTAAGTGATAAAATCACCTCCAAAGTCCTTAACTACCTTTGCACGCTTACTTCTCCTTGGTTCCTCTACTTTCTTAGGAATAGAGCTACTACTAGGTTCCGCCCCCATATTTGTCATCTTTTCCACATGATCAGGAATAGAACTCAATGTGTGAGTAGGATCTTCTTTAGAAGTCGTTTCAGGTATTCCAGTCTTCATAGGGTAGACATCCTCAAAGAATGTAGCATCTAGAAATTCAACTATCGTGTTTGCCACTATACCATCTATGTCAGATTTTAATACCAAAAATCTCATAGCTGTCACTACAAGAAAAATGTTAATAGACATCACACATTAGATATCGGTCACTGATGCCACTGATGTCTCAAACATAATTGATATCACCCCGTGTTTATTCGATGTCTTTCTATTTTTAAGACACCTTCTATTTGAAAACCGATGTCTTAAGTTGAGTTTTTAAAAATGGAACGCGCGGCCTCCCCAATTCTTTTCCCCCTTAACAAAATTTTTATTCCCTCCTTGACAATTTTAGGTTTCCCCCTCTCAAATTAAATAAAAACTAAAAACTCTCTCGTTCTCACTCTCTCTCACATCTCTCTCACAGCTCTCTCTGTCTCTCACAGCTCTCTCTCCGACAAGAACACACCCTTCTCATCTCTCACTCACTGTTGCTCACCACCTCTCACCACATCTACTATGCTCTCTTTTCCTCTCAGCTTTCTCTACTCTCCTCGCTCATCAGCTCTCTCTCTCTTTCAATTAGGTTATTTCTCTTTTCGTTTTCATATTATAAAGTAGAATGAATTGGTCTTCTTTGCATTAATCGAAACCCTGGTTTTTTAAATCGAAACCCTAGTTTTTTAATCAAAATCCTTTAAATCGAAACCCTAGTTTTTAGAATTGGGGATTTTTTACAATAAAAATCCAAATTGAAGTACTGTATGGTGTTACTAATTATTTTGAATTTGTTTTATACAAGAATTGCAAACCAATCATGATACGTGGCTTCAAGTTCTGGATATTCTTTCTATCATACAAAAGCTAAATATGAAATTTTTTGCGATCTAGGTCCGTTTAATGTCATACTTAGTTTTATGTTTTTTTACTTTGATTTGTTAGAATTAATAAAGGAGAGATGGCTCGATATGACAGAGCAATGAACGTGTTCTCACCGGAGGGTCATCTACTTCAAGTGAAATATGCTATCGAAGTTGTCCGTCAAGGTAACGCCTCCGTCGATGTTAGAGGTAGTGAAACTATCGTTCTCGGTGTTGAGAAGAAATCACATTTTACTTAAATATCCTGAAGCCATTTTGCTTGATGACTGATGTTATGTTTGATTTGGTATTTATCTGGTGGTTAATTTGGTTTGATGATTTTTATAGCTATGTTGCGGAATTGTAGAGGTTTTATATTTTTGTAATTGGAATTTAGTATTTTAGGCATGTAAGAAATGATGTTGTTTTGCTTGATATTTTTGATATTATGGTCTGATTAGTGGATTTTATTTTTCTTGTTATATTCCGGAACTGTAGTGATTTTAGTTACAGTCTGCAGGTGGGTTTTAGTAGTGAAGGAGCATATATCTCATGGCTTAGATGGAAATGGAACCTGTAGAAATCATTTCATCAAATGATGATAGTGAGCTTGATTGGGATTTAGACTTTGTTAGGTCAATGTATGATCAGATTCCCTTGGATTCTACTAGAGCATCCACTTCAGATAATGATTTAGGCAAGCCAAGCCCAACAACGACTACCACTCAGAGCCAGAGAGCTCTTCCACCATGGGCAAATACATCCGGTTCTGAGTTAACAAGTGAAGTCTTTTTAGCCTAAAATATCAATATTTAATAGAATATGTGTTGTCCCATTATATAATACTTCAGTATGTGCAGTTTACAAAGAATTATCACGTAAGTTGGCTTCCCGAGCAGATGCTCGTAAGGGAAGCTCATCAAACCATAGCCACCAAACACAGGCTGGACATCGCAGGCCATCAGGAACTATTAGTCACTCAGGACTTTCAAACTTAAAAATAAACCAGGATACAGATTCTACAAATTCGGCTAGTAGAGGTATGTGATTCTATCAATTAAAAATTTGTCAAACTTCAAGACTCTAGGTATCATGTTCTTTATATACATCACATTTTACTCTATTTATAGTCATATATGTTCAATAATGAAAGCCATATTAATGTTACCACCATCAACAAAGCTAGCTATAATTTATGTATCTAGCAGTCAATAATGACAAATATTGCACATCTTTTATCACTTTCTTTGCTATGCCTTGTGGCTTCTGTACAATGTTATGGTGCAAATGGAAATAACCCTCTTGAAAAGCTTATCAAAGCTCAGAAGTCGAAAAGGATATCTACTTTTCGTGATGAGGGTCTAAAAGATGAGTATTCACCTGTGTATATTGGATCTCAAGATGGATTGAAGGAAGCTGACAAGTTAGATTCATTTCCAGGGCAACCTGATGGAGCAACTTTTGATCAATACTCCAGATATGTCACAGTAGATCCGGTTGCTGGAAGAGCACTTTTCTACTATCTTGCGCAGTCTGAAAATTCTTCTAGCCAGCCTTTAGTTCTATGGCTAAATGGAGGTAAATATAGGATCCTATAGAAGTATAGTTTCTCAACATAAAGTGCATGCCATACTGTATAGTAGAAAATATGAAACTGAAGGCTTTTTCTTCAATCTAGTAGGAATTGCTGTGAGTTTCTTTCTTGAAGCAATTAAACGATCACATGGTAGCACGTATAAAACATGAACAATGATAACTGACATGGAGTACCTTAATTTGCAGATTGGTAACGCATACATAGACGAGGAAACTCAATTTAAAGGAACAATAGATTACTACTGGTCACATGCTTTACTATCTGATGAAGTTTATGAGGGCATCATCCTAAACTGCAACTTTTCAACAAATGCAAATATTTCATAAGCATGTGAATACTCAGCAAGTTCAGACATCACTTCATGTCACTATTCCTCCAAAGACATGGGAATCTTGCAGGTACACATATCTAGTAGATTGTTAAATCACAGCTTATCATCTAATCTTAAAATTATTTGACTTACAATTGGTACTCTTGACTAATTATATAACGTTGTTATCTGTAGTGGTGTAATTGATTATACGGAAGCCCCAACAACAGTCTTGCCAGTTATCAAGGAACTTATGAACAATGGCATCAGTGTCTGGCTATATAGGTGAACAAATTTTTTTCTCGAAATTAGAAACATTATGAACTGTAAGAATTTGTATAACTAAAATCGAGTTTAAGTATGTAGCGGGGACACGGATGGCGTAGTGTCAGTGACAACAACAAGATATGCCATAGACAATCTTCAAACTACAGTCAAAACACAATGGTACCCCTGGTACACTAAGGCTAAGGTACAAATACTACATTATCAGCAAGCACACACAAAACCCTTCCTCTAATTGTCAAATCACGGATCATTAATTTCTTCGATGATGTTTTTCAAGGTGGGAGGATATGCAGTTGGATACGAAAATTTGACATTTGTGGCTGTAAGGGGATCCAGACATTTTGTTCCAAGTTATCAGCCTTCTCATGCACTTGCTTTGTTCTCTTCCTTTTTGGCTGGAGAGCTTCCTCAAACAAATGTCTCCAATATCCTAAACACTTCCTCATGAGATCGCCATCCGGAGTCTATTATTACTGGACTAAACATTATTGGCTATGCAATAGGTATATAACTTACGATCATTATACTTTTGGATAAATTTTGCTTGTATAAAGTTAATAACATGCAGTGTTTACTTTCCTTGATCATCAGATGTTGTCCAGCAGTTAATGGAGCTCTTTTAGAAGATAATATGAAAGACGAGTACAGAATGACTCAGTGGCATCTGAGTTTTATCTGTAAATGTTAGGCAGCTAATCGTTCATATACATCATGTCTTACTTTTATGGTCATTAGTGTTTAGGTGTATATATAGTAAACCTGCTATGCAGGAGAGAGTTTAAGAGATATTACTACCGATTGAAGAAATTTTCAATATACTGGCTACCCGTTTACATGGTCTTACATAAATCTTGTTTATTTCTTTTTGTGTTAGTAGTGTTTAGCACTTGACATGTATATAAGAAAAGCTGATGTCAAAAAAGATAATGTACATCACTTTAAGGTAAAACACTGATGTCAAAGAAATCCAGGTTCAAGTATAAATGAAACATAGAAATCACTTTGTTCAAGATAAAACTGATGTCAAGTGACATTATAAACATCACTTTTAACCAAACAAAACTGATGTTAAAAAACACAATGTACATCAGTTTCAGACAAATAACTGATGTGAAAGACTAACATGTTCAAGTCTAAATGATACATAGACATCACTTCATTCTAGAAATAAGTGATGTCTATACGCTAAATTAGACATCACCTTTCATTAAAGAAACAGATGTTTAATATGCCATTTTACATCACCTCTGTCAAAATTATCGATGTTTTTGTGACAAAAAACATAGCTCATGATGTGTTTAACATGTTTAATTAGGTGTAATTTAGTTATTAAATAATTTATTTATAGCATTTTATGTAAATAATCAACACATAGACATCTGTTTTTGGAGTATAGACATCGGGTATCCACCGATGTCTAGAATAGACATCACCGACATCAACATCGGTTGTGAAACAACATAGACATCGGTCAAAAAGCGATGTCTATGGACTTTTTTCTTGTAGTGTGTAGTGGTTTCAAGATAGCCCCGAAAGATACAGTCAACAGTTTTCGGACCTAATTTTTTTCTCTTGTGTTCAGGAACAAGCACCTTAGCAAGACACTCTCACACATGAAAATACTTAAGACTAGTCATCCTGCCTTTTCATAACTCCAAGGGTGTCTTATCCATGTGTTTCAGAGGGACTCTATTTAAAATATGGCACGCCGTATTTAGAGCATCTCCCCACATGTATTTAGGCAACCCAGAGTTAATAAGCATGCTATTAATCATATCTTTAAATGTTCTGTTCTTTCGCTCAGCAACCCCATTGGACTCAGGTGTGTATGGTGGAGTAACTTCATGAACTACACCATTGTTTGCAAAAATTTCATTAAAAGCGTTACTCGTATACTCACCACCTCTATCGGATCTCAATCATTTAAGTACTTTACTAGTTTGTTTTTCTACTTCAGTTTTATATATATAATGAATTTACTAAGTGCTTCATCCTTATGTTCAAGTAAATAAACATAACAATATCTACTACTATCATCTATAAAAGTAATGAAGTATCTAAACTGGTCCTTGGTCAACACACCACCAAATTCACAAATATCAGTGTGTACTAAATCTAACAAGTCTGAATCCCTAATAATGTTATGAAAAAGTTTCCTTATTTGTTTAGCAGACACATATACTTGACATTTATAATTATTTTCTATGGTATCTTTTGGAATCAACTCTAAGTTCATCATATTCTTAAGAGCACCAAAGTTTAAGTGACCTAGTCTAGCATGCCATATATCCGAGGATTCAACATACACTACAAGAAATATGACATTTGCCTACCAATTTTAAGTGTAAGTAAAACAAGTTTATTGGTAGTGAAAGAGTATTAACTACCAATATAAGATTGGTAGCCCTTGGTAGGTAAAAGATGGTAAAGAAAGACTCTTTACCTACACATGTCTATATTAGTAGGTAAAAATATACTAAGGTCCCACATTTGTGATGAGTCATTATGTGATGTGTCATCAACCTGCGTGACTAGGATGGTCTATGTGGCACATGCATTTGTCAAGCTTCTAGTGGACCACGTGGCCCTGGAGCATGTCATGGTATAAATAATCCACATGACATGTAACTGGATTAATATAATACGAAAATTAACGATATTTATTTCAAATAAAGAAGTGAAATCATACAATTTTGGAGATTTTAGTAGCATCATAGCGTAAAAATTATATTCATGTGTTTTAGATACATAATTTGTAGAGCACAAGAATGAGAATAATGCACAACCTAACAATATTTGTACATTTTGTTCATTATAACGTTTTCGGAGCGACTATATACACTAACTTCTACTAATGTACATTCCTCCTACTAAGTTCTAAGTTTTATCACACAAAAAGCCTATGATACGTTGCCACATACCGGTATTCTGATAAAATATTTGGGCAGGTTTTGAGCCTGCATGATCCTCCATCAAAGAAAAACTATAAATTTAGGAGCCAACAGAAGCTAGAGTTTTCCGAATGTGTGATGATATTGTAGAATAACGACATCAACCAACATATGATGAAAGTGCAGATTTTCTTAACATAGTTGCTAGACTCCATGACTTCCAACATTTTAGCCGTCCTTTTGAGAGATTCTTGTTATCTTTATAGAACTTGGTGTTATCAGAAAACATTATCAATTAAAAATCAAGCATTAGTGAAACCAATTCATCACCTACTTAATATTATATATACATAAATATAAATATGAAAGAGAAAAAGGCCAAACCTTTTTTATCAGTGTCTTATACTTTCATTATGAGCCTCACGAGATCATTTAGATAATCAATATACATAGTGAATATACACAGAATGAAGATAAGATAGTTTGCTTAAATTATGATATAAATGGAGAGAAAATCACGGGGACAGTTAAAATTTCAAATCACATCTCAATAACCACTCCTTCACGTACTTCTAATCCATTATATACATCATATCTTTCCATTAAAAAGAAACTGATGACATTGACACGTCAATTAAAATTTTGCAATTTTAAAAAAAATATTAGTATCCCCATAATTTTAAATAAGTTTGTTCATTTTTTATTTTTTAAGATTAACAAAAGAGAAAATTTTGATTCAACCTCTTAGAAGTTATAAGCTTGACCGAATTAAATCTTAGGAAAAATAAAGAATTGTTAATTTTATTAATAAAATAATTTTATATAAAGGTTATAACACATATTAATAAAACATAATAAATAATTAAGTTCAAAAATATTAAAAATGGTGTATATTAATTTAAATATAATATTATGCAAATTTTGATCAATCAAAATAGTTTAGTCAATTATCGAGTTGGGTGGTTTAAAATAATGATAAAAAAAATTGGCAGATTTTTTTTAAGAAATTAAAAAATAAGAATTAATATTTACAGAAAATATTATTTATTCACTTGACGGTTTGTCTAAGCCATTTCGTTTCTTTTTGTCCAAGTTGCTTTTCTTTTGTCTGACTCACTTCCTTTTTTCTTTGTGAGTTTCGGGAATATCCCCATTCATAGGTCCGAGATCTACATCTATGAATTGAAAGGTCCGAATGATCAACTCTGCAAGCAGTTGTTAGAATCAATAGGTTTTCAAATCGTTCATTTGAAAAAATTGAAACCCTTCTTATTAGATGATCCTGATACTTCCCAAAAATCGAAATTCTTGATCAATGGAGGAACAATATCACCATTTTTGTTCAATAAGATACCAAAGTGGATGATTGACTCATTCGATACTAGAAATAATCGTAGAAAATCATTTTCTAATTAGCCTTCAAATCAAGAATTTAAAGTAGGTTTAAATGTATAATAACACGTTGAGGTACTCTATTGGCAAGAAAACATTACTAGCAATATTACTATTTTTTTAATCAATTTGATGTATGATAATGTGGTATAGTTGTCATGTGCAATAGCAATGAAATGTCTCGGGAGTCAGATATTAAATTCTTTGCCATCTATTCAACTGAAGAAAAACTGTGACTTGACATGTTAGCCTAAGTATTTTCTGGAAGTTGGTTAAAATTATGATTTTAAAATTTTTTACGTTTACCTACCAATAACTTATCCAGATAAATATTAGTAGTTAAAAATAATTTTTACATACCAATTTTTAATGGTAGATAAATTATTGGTAGGTAAAAGAGAGATCTCTTGTGGTGATAGTTAATATAAGGAATAATATTATTATTCAAATTCCCCAAAACGGGTTCAGCATTAATAACAAATAAACCATTTGACAAGTAACCTTTGCCAAAAAATATACCAGTATGAATAAGAACTGCTTTATTACACTTGAAAGAAATTTCAAAACCACTAGAAACTAAGCAACTTCCACTTATTATATTTCTACGCATGTCGGGAATATAATGAACTCTAGTCAGAGATAGTATACGTCCTGAAGGGAATTTCATATCCACGTTTCCTATTCTAAGTACTTGAGCAACACTAGCATTCCCCATCTTAACAGTCAAGCTATGACTCTGTTGGTAAGATATAAATAAACTAATATCAGCACAAATATGCACAGTATTATCAACCACTCATTTGACAAATAGGTAGAAAATATTACAGGGTTGTAGGATACATATCGGTCAACATCGGTTTCAGAAGTCGAAGCCTCACCAACGACCATGTTCGCTACGGGCCCACTTGCGGTTCCAAGCACAGCATTCGCTTGCGCTACCACCTCAGTTTTCTTCGCTTTCTTTGTAGGGCAATCCTTACTCCAGTGCCCAACCTACCCATAAGACCAACACAATTTGTTTGCCTTGGGTTTCTTGGCCTTGTCCTTGTCACTCTTAGGTTTATTACTATTAACTTTCTTAGCAACAACCTTCCTTTTCTGTCCTACAGTTGCTACGTTTACCTTCGAGGTACCGTGCTCAATTGGCATCACATGTCCCTGTTTGGACTTGTGTTATTCTTGGACCGAGATGTCCAACATAAGGTTGGTCCAGATGATCTCTCATTTCTGTCTTTTCAGGGAGAGAGAGAACTCTTCCCAAGACTTCAGGAGCTTTTCAATCACGCTCATAACCTTGTACTTCTCAGGGAGGTCCATTCCAAACTGCTTCAAAGCATGCACTATCATCTCGAACTCATGCACTTGCTCAGTCATGGACTTATTGTTCACCAGCTTGAACTCAAGGAACCTTGCCACATAATACTTTTCCAGACCTTGTGAGTCAGTATTATGTGTCTGGTCCAGCTTCTCCCATAAGAGTTTTGCAGAGTAGGCATCAGAATAGAAATCAAACAAAGTGTTTGTTAGAGCAACCAAAATGGCCGCCCTAGCCACCCCACCCTTCTCAGCCCACTTCGCAAAAGCCTTAACCGTGTCAGCCTTCTCTTGATCTACAACCGGTTTCTCATATTCCAAAACCGGCCATAAACCCTTTATAGTCAACCACAATTTCATCTCTTTCTGCCAGCGAGAAAAGCCGATGCCACCATTGAATTTCTCCGATAAACCAGTTAATTCAACGGCTTGCGGAAAACTATAAGTGGTCCAATCTATGGCCCCAACAGTTGCACCAGAACTACTGTCACTACGAACGGGAAACTCAGTTTCGCTAACCATTATTACGCTAAATAATATATAACCAATTATCTCTTCAAGAATGTTGGAAATATTCAATATTACAACAGCATAGAGACAATTATATAACATATTTAACAAACCAAGGCCAAGATAACAATTAACGAAACAAAACATGTAGGTAAACAACATGCATATTAGTAACTGAAAGAACAAAGAAAGAACAGAAAGCGTACCAGTAACCATAGCTTTAACACAGTGAAAAGAAACAGAAAAACAGTGGTAGCCAACAGGTATAATGAAATAAGAAAACTAATCAGCTGACTCTCCAGGCCTTGCTCGAAGCCCTGACTGCTCTTGAAGAGATAATAGCCCCACCTGCTGCGTTGGGTTGCTTGCAATGCCTCCTCCAGGATAAAACAGCTCCGGACTTGATATTCACAGCAACAACAAATCCTACTTCGACTAACACCTCAGTCGCCGGAAAAATCAGTAGCTCAGAACTTGTGTTTTAGGAGAGAAAAGAGAGCAGAGAGGAGAAGAAGAGAATGTAGGTGTGGTATATTTTCATCAACAACTTAGGCTTCTATTTATAGTAGAGGCTAAGTGTAACTGACCACTTTGATATTAATAGACTTTAATATCAGAAGTCAAAACTGCTCATTTAATACATAAATCAAAACTCCTGATTTTGAATTTAAATAAAATGTAACAACTTTTGTATTTAATCCACACATAAAATAATTTTTAATATTTTCAATTATGAATATATATTATCAGTTACATGTCCAGATTCATTGAATCTGACTCGGCTCACTTACAAAGTGGCCAAGCCCAACAGAAACAATAACCCAGCCCGACTGATTAATAAATTCTAATTAAAAAAATTAAATTAAAAATAAATAAAATCCTCACTTTATTTATTTTCAATGTGGGACAAATGACACATTCTCCATTTCAAGCTTTTACAAGCTACTAATTTCAACTATATTTCTCCATGAATTTCACTAAGAAAATACTTAAATCCATATATAAAATTTCAAGTTCACATATCATGGAACAACTTTCAATCATTAGATTTTAGGATTATCATAAAGAACATAATAAAATTATAATCTAAAATTCATTTTTATAACACATTTAACATATTAAAATTAAAACAGGTGTTCGAATTTATAGAGAAAAAATAGTTCTAATTTATACAAAATACAATGATTGAAAATTTTATCGTACGTAGAATAAGTGTTCGAATTTATAGAGGAATAAAATTAAAATTTATTTATATCCGAGATAAACAAATGTATTCGATTCAAATTTATGTAGAAGTAGAATTAGATTCTCGAGCCTATATAATCAGCCAAGTCTTGAAACTTCACTAGACCATCTTAATCTATTGGTTAAATCTTAGAGATTAATTTAGTCTTTACATTTATATCACGCTGATTTATGTTCGCATTTATATTTAATTGCATTGATTTCTTGTTTGAACTAGAAACAATCTATTATTATTTAACAAACATGATATGCGAGAGGCTGGGTTACATCCAATACGAATTAGAAAATAAATTCATATTTATATGAATTAGGCTTTTGATTTTATACTAGACGAGGATATTCAAAATTGACAAGATCTCTTCTATATATAATAGGAGAATAAGAGGATAATATTCATCAGATTAAAAAGTCTCATTGAAAAGACTAAACTACCCATGTTTTTAATATTTATATAAAAGATGTGGTTTATGGGAATCGAACTCAAGATATTTCATTCTTAAATATACAAGCTCATACAACTACACCATATTGTCAAATGTGTTTTTTATCATATACATAATATGTAACTATGCTAAATGAATATTTTATTTAACCTTAAAGGTAGTTACTTGAATTTCGCAAAAAAAAAGTTATTTGAATATTTGAACAATAAATTTTAAAGAATTGAATTCCAGATATAAAGTTAGCCACAGTATATAAATGGATTATTATCTTATTTATTAATCATTTTTTAGTTTAAAAATATATCTCATATATTTTTAACATATTTTTTATAATAAAAAGTAATTAAAATGTACATATATAATTTTTTTTAAAAAAAATATTAAAAATAGAATCGCTTATATATAATTAATCTATATTGATATTACATATTTAGATAAGTTCGAATTATAATGAATCACTGCATTTTAGTTTATTTCAAATTTAAAATCAGAACTTGCATATTATTAAAAAAATACTCAAAATTTGACTACATGACCCGGCCGAAAAACATCATCACATTCTACATTTAGCAAATTTAAATTACAAGCTTGGCGAATATCTTACCAATAATGTGAAATATTTTAATATCTTATGTTAATAAAAATTAATGTGTTTGAGGTCTTAATGGGATCAAGTCAATTGATTATTTTTATTAAAATTACTAACTTTACTCGTAGCGCATTATTGTTTGGGGACTTGTCCCGATTTTAAAAATATTCAAAATTTGATATGAGATCTCACGAGATTTGTTAAAACTACGATGATATACTATATCGATTTATTTTTTAATTTTCACTTAAAAAACTAACTTTTTAAAAAGAATTATTCTAGATAAGCGATATTCATTGATCAAGATAATATTGTACAAATATTTTGAATTATTTTAATATTTTAAATTATTCAAACAAAAGTTATATCTATACTATATTGTAGCATTTGATTCAATATATTTTATACTATTTAAATATATATATATATATTGTTCAATAATTTGAAGGAATTAACCAATTCAACTGATATTTATAAAACTTTATCGAATTGAAAAATATTTAATTTTAGGAGAATAGTATACAATGTTATCAAATTATAATATGAAGAAATATAAGAGTCGTAATGAAAAAAACTTAAAAACGGTTTAAATAACAATATAATTACAATATTTCCTTCGAATTCTTGAAAAAAATCATGAATATCAATAATAAGTCTTTACAATTTATAATTTAATTTTATGTTAGTACCATGATTGATACTCGGTTGTGTAAAATTTAAATATGGGTTGTTTGTCAGTGATAATGTGAATACCGTGTATAAATTGTTGTAATTTATTTATTACATAATTTTATTTTTTAATAATTATAAATGCATGTTATTTAAGTAATCAATTGTCTCACTAAATGTTAATAATGATTATACATGTACATAAATCAGATATTTAACATATAAATTATTGAAACCATCATAATTTATTAAGAAATGTAATATACGGTCATTTACATACTAACACACACACATATATAACTTAATCTTCCTTTGTTATCATTAGTGTAAATAAAAAAACTAAAATTTTTTCATACAAACATACGTCGAATTTCAAAAACTAACAATTTTCATTAAAATCTACTTTTATATAATCAATATTATAAATTTTACATTATTGTATATTATGTTGCAAGTCATTCTGATTTCAGTTATGCATTTTTTTTAAATTGAGTAAGTTAATTTTAAGTTAGTAGTGAACTCAGTAATAATAGAGACAAGTACATATAGTTTATTTAAATAAAATTCAATTTTTTGATCAATTCTATATTCAACATATATGTTAATTTTTAATTTTTTCTTTGTAAACATAGTAACGACATTCTATAGATTAAATTTAATCATTTCCTTTAAAACGTACACTAACTACCCTATTTATATTCATTTATTAAATATAAATTATATTATACAAACAATAATATATATATATATATATTGCTTAATAAGCTATATTAGAAACGTTGTGCAATTTATATATATATATATATTGCTTAATAAGCTATATTAGAAACGTTGTGCAATTTGGTAATGTCTTATTTGAAAATAATACGCATTGATAAATAATAAACTTGTATTTGATATATGTTAAATATTGTACAACATTTACCAATAAGAAAATAACTAAGAACTTTATAACTACATAATGTATAAAAAAAACTCTATAAAAATGACATGTGCCTCGCACGGGTTATTATGCTAGTTATATATTCAAAGCAAACAATTTTTGACTAGTATTATGTTTGACATGAGGGTGGCTTAAATTAATTTTTATTTAAATTTTAATATTAATTCATATCGGAACTTATAAAAGGTTTGTGTGATAAGGAAGATATTGATACGTGAAAAGTTGAAAACGAGTCAATAGATTAGACTTAATGGCTTATGATTACCATGCACGAGTTTAATGCATGTATAAGTCCTCGATTGTATACAAGTAAAATTCAAATGTATCCTAATTTTAAAAAGAAGAAGAGTTTGATTTTTTTTAAAAACTGTATCATTATTTATAAGATTCCTTTTAACAAATTAAATGCTTATAAAATCATGTATAATCAAAGGAGAGTAATTTGTATTTATAAAGAAAAATTGTATTACTATTTAACAAGGATGAGATGCGAGAGTTTAGGTGTAAACCCATTCGAACTAAAAAACATATTAATATTTATATGAAATTAGGTTTTTAATTTTATACGAGACAAGTAAATACGAAATAGACAAGGTTATATATTCGAAACAGACAATTAATATTATATTTGACAGGAGGGGGCTCAAATTATTTCTTATCTGAATTATAATATTTATTCATATTATAATTTATAAAAAAAATCATGAGATGGGAAATATCTTGGTCCGTGAAAATTTGAAGGTAAGTCAATAGATTAGAATTTAATGAAAATTTATCAGTATTTATAAATGAAAGGGGTTCAGATTATTTCTTTAAGAAATTATACGTTTATAAATACCCGTAAAATCAAAGTAGAGTACTTTGTATTTATAAAGAAAAATTGTATTATTATTTATTAAGGATGAGATGTGAGAGGTTAGGTAAAGTCCTATTCGAACTAGAAACCACATTCATATTCATATGAAATTAGGTTTTCAATTTTCTACTAGACAAGTATATTCGAAGTAAACAAGGTTATATATTCTAATCAATTTAGTGTGTAATGGGAGAGCGACTCAAATTAATATTTGTCTAAATTATAATATTAATTCATTTCATAATTTATATAAAAAAATACATGACATATGAAATATCTTGATATGTGGAAAGTTGAATATGAGTAAATATATTAGAGTTAGTGTCTAACAAATACCATGCATGAGCTGAAATCCATATACAAGTTTCGGTTCCCTCTTTTTATAAAATTCACGTATTCAAGTAAATTCACATATATCCTAATTTATAAAGGAGAAGAATTCAGATTTTAAAGAAAATGTATCAGTATTTATAAGGGGTTCAGATCATATTTTAACAAGTTATAAGTCTAAAATACCTGGATAATCAAAGTAAAGTAGTTCGAATCTATAAAGAAAAATGTATTATTATTTAATAAGGATGCGATGCGAGAGATTATGTGACATAATATTCGAGCTAGAAAATACATTCATATTTATATAAAGTTAAGTTTTAGATTATATACTAGACAAAATGATTATTCAAAACAAAAACTATTTGATGGGTGTGTGGCTCAAATTAAATTTTATCTAAATTATTTAATTCATATCAAAATTTAAAAGAAAATTTAAACGCCGTCGAAACGCGGCTTTATTTACTAGTTCTATTTTAACTTGAGAATAATTAAGGGGACATATTTTGTTGTTGAAGGTGTAAATGATTTAACTATATTTTTACAATAACTCGGCCAGTTCTGTTTTAACTTGAGAATAATTAAGGGGGCATGGTTGTTGTTGAAGGCGTGAATGATTCAGCTATAATTTCTCCAATAACCCGTCCAGATAAATCTCAATCCTCAATTGTCAAGGAGAATAGATCTTTGATCAATCAATTTGAATAACTAAGGGGTCATTTATTTACATCTTAATTCTTCTTAATTCTTCTTAATAAACTTGTCTCAGCGCATAATATCATTTGTACCTCACTTTTTCTGTCTTAATGATTAATAATCGTCTTAATCGTTCAAACGATCAATACTATTGACTCGTCAAGATTCATATAATTCAGATTGAATTCGTTCATCCATAAACAAATGGGCTCTAAGCCCTTGGCTATAATACACTACAACAAATCCGACCAATTTTTTTACTAAAATCGTCGCAATTGATCAATTACGACAGAATTTTTTCGTCATTTTTGCTCGAGTAGTAAGTTCAGTTTTTCGTCACAAAATACAATTTTGTCGCAAGTTAGTAAGGGCCCACATCCTCAATAAAATAATAAATCAAATTACGACGGAGTATATTCCATCATAAGTAATCAACATGAGACGAAAAATAATGTGTTATGTTCTCTCGCGGGACCCACTTTTAATGAAATTAAACATAAATTTACGACACAACTATACATCATAAGTTAGTAAATTTCAACAGAAGAAACGTCACATTTTAGGAATTAGTGCCTATTTACGACGGAATATGTGATGAACAACCGTCGTAAGTTTGTATTTCCAGGTTTTAAAAAAAATATTTAGCCTAGTACATGCCTCGTTTTGTCTCTACATACATGTTTATTGGTTCTGGGCTTTTGCATTCTGGTTTTCTTGCCCAGGTGGGCTTTTACCATTTCGAGTTGTTTTAAGTGGCTTCTGAACTTGATGCACTGAGTTATTCCAGTTAGGTTTGATCACCAGGTACTGCTCTGAACCTTCTTTAAGTTGCCTAATAGGCATGATGCTGGATGATGATAACTATATATATCTTAACAACTGATAGATACAAGTAAAATAAAGCAATGTAAAGCAAAGATCCTTCCCAGATTCAGCATTCACAATCTTGAACTTTCTTGCATTTACTCATTACACTCAACAAAATTATGGCAGTTGAGTACTGAAATTCCTGAAATAGATCAGAATTTATGTCAGCACCACTAAACAAAATCAATGACAGTTGCATAAAAGTAACATATATAGAAAATTTGATGATTTTATGGAAACATTCACATGAAGGTGATATACCATATATTATTATCAAGATTTAAAGTTCTACATAGAAAGCACAAATCTCAGTTACTTTCACTTGTTACCACAACTAAGAAAATAAAATAAGCAGACGGTGAACACAGGCATTACCCCAAATATGGTTTAATAACGGCAATCATATCATCCCTCAAATTCTTATCTTTCATAGATAAAACCTCATATAATAAAACTACAGAAAACCCAACAGAACACAACAGAACAAACCTCAATAATAAGGTGACGAGTCAAATTGTTAAACATCAACATTCTCAAAACACATAGCAATAATCGCACAAAATCAAATTAAAAAGAACCATATAAAATCCACATATAAGCATACAACTAAAATAAAAACCTACAGTCCCAAACCGAACAGTCTCATCAAAACACAAAAGCCACTAATTGATCCATATACCATATCAAATATATAAACACAATTGAAAATAGTTATTGTGTATATAATAAGAGCTCAATTGGAGAGAGAGACTTGCACAAAAGAAGAGAAGAGGCTGAATCTAAATTAGGGTTTTATTGAGACAGATTGGTGTTATATAGCCTGGGCTTGATTTGCAAATTAATAGTTCATAAAGGCCCAAGCCCATTTTACATATTGTTTACTCCTCATATCTAATTGATTTTTATTTTAATAAATTGAATATATTGTTTTTAAGCAAAATTGATCGACTATTGATCATGTTTGTACTTTTGCTGTTTTGCAACAGAAATTTAGAAAATGCGTAAGGATGTCAATATATAATTACAGTACTGGTTTACTAGACCACGGTCTTCTAAAATAAATTTTTGTCTTCTTTTTATTTTCTTATCTAATCTTAATCATTTGAAAATTATGAATAATAAATAAATAAAATAAATTAAAAAGTATGAAAAGTCATTTTCTCTTTAAACATTTTATTCCAATGAGTCGCTCTCTCATTATTCATAAATTATTATCATATTATATCATGAATGTATTAATCAATAATTAATGTAATGTTTTTTTATTTAATAATATAAAAAATTTAGAAACTTACAAAAAACATATTTAATAATATAATGATATAAAAAAATAGTGATATAACCAAAATTTCATATCAAAATAATTTTATTTGATTTGTCATTTTAATAGTCAAGTTTCAGTTTCACTAATATAATTAACTAGTGTTTATTCCAAAATTGGTATTTCGATTTTTTTAAAATTATTTTTAAACGATCCAACCATATGGATGTCAATAGATATATATTAGTGATATAACCAAAATTTCATATCAAACTAATTTTATTTGGTTTGTCATTTTAACAGTCAAGTTTCAGTTTGACTAGTACAACTAACTCGTGTTTATTCTTGAATTGGTGTTTCGATTTTTAAAAAAATATTTTTCAACCATCTAATCGTATGGATGTAAATAGATATATATGTTAGTGATATAACCAAAATTTCATATCAAAATAATTTTATTTGGTTTGCCATTATAACAGTCAAGCATGAGTTTGACTAGTACAACTAATGAGTGTTTAATCCTGAATTGGTGTTTCGATTTTTTTAAAACTATTTTTCAAAGATACAATCGTATGGATATCAATAGATATATATTAGTGATATAACCAAAATTTCATATCAAAATAGTATTATTTGGTTTACTATTTTAACAGTCAAGCATCAGTTTGACTAGTACAGCTAACTAGTGTTTAATCAAGAATTGGTGTTTCGATTATTTTAAAAATATTTTTCAACAATATAACTGTATGAATGTCAATAGATATATATATTAGAGACACAACCTAAATTGCATATCAAACTAAATTTATTTAGTTTGCCATTTTAACAGTCAATCAATCATGAGTTTTACTAGTACATATAACTAGTGTTTAATCCTAAATTGGTGTTTCGATTATTTTAAAAATATTTTTCAACGATACAAACATATGGATGTCAATAAATATAAATATTAGTGATATAACCAAAATTTCATATCAAAATAGTTTTATTTGGTTGGTCATTTTAACAGTCAAACATCAGTTTGACTAATACAGCTAACTAGTGTTTAATCCTGAATTGGTGTTTGGATTTTTTAAAAATATTTTTCAACGATCCAACCGTATGGTGTCAATAGATATATATATTAGTAATACAACCAAAATTGCATATCAAAATAAATTTATTTGGTTTGCCATTTTAACAGTCAATTAATCATGAGTTTTACTAGTACATCTAACTAGTGTTTAATCCTGAATTGGTGTTTCGATTATTTTAAAAATATTTTTCAACAATCCAACCATATGAATGTCAATAGATATATATATTAGTGATATAACCAAAATTTCATATCAAAATAATTTAATTTGGTTTGCCATTTTAACAGTCAAGCATCAGTTTGACTAGTACAACCAACTAGTGTTTAATCCTGAATTGGTGTTTCGATTATTTTAAAAATATTTTTTAACGATCCAACCGTATGTATGTCAATAGATATATATATTAGTGATACAACCAAAATTGCATATCAAACTAAATTTATTTGGTTTGCCAATTTAACAGTCAATCATTAGTTTGACTTGTACATCTAACTAGTGTTTAATCAAGAATTGGTGTTTCGATTATTTTAAAAATATTTTTCAACAATATAACCGTATGAATGTCAATAGATATATATATTAGAGACACAACCTAAATTGCATATCAAACTAAATTTATTTAGTTTGCTATTTTAACAGTCAATCAATCATGAGTTTTACTAGTACATATAACTAGTGTTTAATCCTAAATTGGTGTTTCGATTATTTTAAAAATATTTTTCAACGATCCAAACATATGGATGTCAATAAATATAAATATTAGTGATATAACAAAAATTTCATATCAAAATAGTTTTATTTGGTTGGCCATTTTAACAGTCAAACATCAGTTTGACTAATACAGCTAACTAGTGTTTAATCCTGAATTGGTGTTTGGATTTTTTAAAAATATTTTTCAACGATCCAACCGTATGGTGTCAATAGATATATATATTAGTAATACAACCAAAATTGCATATCAAAATAAATTTATTTGGTTTGCCATTTTAACAGTCAATTAATCATGAGTTTTACTAGTACATCTAACTAGTGTTTAATCCTGAATTGGTGTTTCGATTATTTTAAAAATATTTTTCAACAATCCAACCATATGGATGTCAATAGATATATATATTAGTGATATAACCAAAATTTCATATCAAAATAATTTTATTTGGTTTGCCATTTTATCAGTCAAGCATCAGTTTGACTAGTACAACCAACTAGTGTTTAATCCTGAATTGGTGTTTCGATTATTTTAAAAATAATTTTTAACGATCCAACCGTATGTATGTCAATAGATATATATATTAGTGATACAACTAAAATTGCATATCAAACTAAATTTATTTGGTTTGCCAATTTAACAGTCAATCATTAGTTTGACTTGTACATCTAACTAGTGCTTAATCCTGAATTGGTGTTTCGATTATTTTAAAAATATTTTTCAACAATCCAGCCATATAGATGTCAATAGATATATATGAGTGATATAACCAAAATTTCATATCAAAATAGTTTTATTTGGTTTGCCATTTTTAACAGTCAAGCATCAGTTTGACTAGTACAGCTAACTAGTGTTTAATCCTGAATTAGTGTTTGGATTATTTTAAAAATATTTTTCAACGATCCAAACGTATGAATGTATATATATATATATATATATATATATATATATATATATTAGTGATACAACCAAAATTGCATATCAAACTAAATTTATTTGATTTAGCATTTTAACAGTCAATCATGAGTTTGACTAGTACATCTAGCTAGTACTTAATCCTGAATTGGTGTTTCGATTATTTTAAAATTATTTTTCAATGATCCAACCATATGGATGTCAATATATATATATATATATATTAGTGATATAACCAAAATTTCATATCAAAATAGTTTTATTTGGTTTTCCATTTTAACAGTCAATCATGAGTTTGGCTAGTACATCTAGCAAGTGTTTAATCCAGAATTGGTGTTTCGATTATTTTAGAAATATTTTTTCAACGATCCAACCATATGGATGTCAGTAGATATATATATTAGTGATATAACCAAAATTTCATATCAATATAGTTTTATTTGATTTTACCATTTTAACTGTCAAGTATCAGTTTGACTAATACAGTTAACTAGTGTTTAATCATTAATTAGTGTTTCAATTATTTTAAAAATATTTTCAACGATCCAACCGTATGGATGTCAATATATATATATATATATATTAGTTATGTAACCAAAATTTAATATCAAAATAGTTTTATTTGGTTTGCCAATTTAACAGTTAAGCGTCAGTTTGACTAGTACAACTAACTACTGTTTAATGCGAAATTGGTGTTTCTATTATTTTTTAAAAAAAATCAACGATCTAACCGTATGAATGTCAATAGATACATATATTAGTTATATAACCAAAATTTCATATCAAAATAGTTCTATTTGGTTTGTCATTTTAACAGTCAAGCATTAGTTTGACTAGTATAACTAACTAGTATTTAGTTTTGAATTTGTGTTTCGATTATTTAAAAAAACATTTCATCGATCGAATCGTATGGCTGAATATATATATATATATATATATATATATACATATATATATATATATATGTATATATAAGTGATATAATCAATATTTCATATTAAATTATTTTAACAAAATATTTAATTTTTTTTCTGAAATTCTTGAAATGTCACCCAAACAAATAAATGCTGACATTAATATGGTTGGATCATGTAGTAATATTTTTTAAAAATTGAAATTATCAAAAATCATGTGCTAATTTATGACGGAATCCGTCATCAATTTTTATCAGCAAAAAATTTGAGAAAGTCAAATTTACCGCCAAAATTTTGGGAAAAAAGTTAAATTTCACTCATTGATAACTTACGACGAATTTTAGTTTCCATCGTAAACTGAATGTTCCAATATTTTCTGTCACAAATATTTCATCGTAAATTTAGATGAAATATTTATTTTTATTTAATTTTAAGTTAAAAATTTAATAAAAATATTTAACTTACGATGAAATGTTCAAATCATCGCAACTTCAAATGATTGTTATTTTCCCGCCAAATTATTTTGGGAAAAATTTAAATTTCCCTCCTTGATAACTTACGAAGAATCTTCATTTCCGTCGTAAGTTTGATGATCCGATTTTTTCCGTCGCAAATATTTCGTTGTAAACTTAGATAAATTATTTTTTTATTCAATTTCAATTTAAAATTTTAAAAAAAAATAATTAATTTACGACGAAATATTTAAATCGTCGCAATTTCAAATAATTTTCATTGTTTATATTAATAAAATACTAAACTTATGACGGTTTTGTGTTTCGTCATAAATAATTATGACGTTCTACTTTTTCGGTCTTAAGTTGGGCGCGCAATTTTTCCCGTCATAAGTTGGCTGTCGTAATTGGCCTATTTTGTTGTAGTGATAGTCAAATAGAGAGTCTTAGATCATAAGAAATAGAGTAAAATTTGATCACTAGAATGGCCGGTGTGGGTAAAACCGACCGTAAGTGTTGATTAAATTATTTTTAATCGGTTTGGTTCAAAATTGGTCGAAATTGACAAAAATGCCGGTTATCTTATTAATTTGATGATCCGAGCTACGTGTACAAGGGGCCCAGTTGACGTGCACTATTATAGTCAGTTTTACTCCCTCCGTCCCAATTTATCTATTTTGTTTGATTTTTTACGGTCAAATTGAGCCAACTTTGACCGAAAATTTAACATAGTATAATATCGAAAATACTTATAAAATTTATATCATTAGAAAATATGTTTAATCTACTTTTATATGTATATTTTAATTTTTTAAAATAATGAAAGGATGAGTTTTTATTTACGGTTAAAGTTGAGTCAATTTGGCCATAAAAAATCAAACAAGACAGATAAATTGAGACGGAGGGAGTAGTAAAATAATATTTTCCGCTCAGCTAATGACAACGTTGGTATTTGCTTTTGCTAAGAAATTTCAAGCTAGCTGCCTTTTTGGGAAAGCCATTGAGGACGGTTGGACGAAGATTCTAGCTATATAGACTTGTGACAAATTAGCAAAAATAAAAATATATAGTAGACTTGTAAACAAACTTGATAGAGAGACTACTAAGCTAGCATGATAATTTGTCATGTTGAATTTGTGCTTAATCATGATAATTTTACATGAATCATTTTCATATAATAATTTATAACGATTAAAAGTCTGGAATGCATGCTGAAAGTAATAATATTGTAGGTATGGCCATATAGGCACTATTATTGAAAACAAATAAATTTTATTATATATATACAAACATAAAATCACCCTGTTTACATGTTTTAGATTCAAAACACACGAAAAATGTAGTTGAATTCCATAAATGTGCTTCACTATAAAGCAACGTACCTAGAAATATAGGAAGTTGGAAATGGAAAACATCACCATTAGTGGCTGTTAATAATGGCAAATCATTGGAAATGACATTAGGATAAATTATTCAGTGTATTATTTTTGAATTAAAGTAATGGAGAAAACTAAATATAGGTGGGTGTGGGTGAATTAAAGCAGCAGCTAATGAAATATAAAAGATCGTACCTTGTCCCTCCTGTTCTCAAAGTCACTTTCTATTTCAATGAGAACTAATGTATAAGGTGTGCGATATCGTTGTCATCATTATATATTACTCCTTCCGTCCCATTTTGTTCTTCCTCTTTTGATTTTCGCTACTGTTCACGGTAATCGATTGACTATTAATTTATGTCTAATCTATAATATCAAACATAGTCATAAGTGATCTAATTGGATTCGTATTTATCAGTATTTTAATACAGTGAAATTTTTATATTTAATACTAATACGAATTTAAAAATATTAACAATCAAAAGTGTGCATTGACAAACGTGTCCAATACAAATAGGAAACGTTTTTAGGGACGGAGGGAGTACAAATTTTAATTTTAATAATATATTATTTGTAGAATTTAATTTTATATTTCTTGAATAATAATTTTTAAAATTATATCTAACGATTCTCATTTAATATAACAGTTTTAGATTGAGTGATCAATGATTAACAACCAAATTATAATATTTTATTTTTAATATAACAGTATAAATATAGATGTGCGCATATGCCACCCGTGTCTCATTAACTTACTTATGTCAGCAAGATATGTCTTTGCAATTGTAATTTTGGAAAAAGGGAAGAGAAAAAAAGCAAGGTATGTAATTTTCGTTTTTATTCGAATACATTCCCCATTTGAATAAAAAAATGATGTGTTTTGATAATACTAGGTCCATTCCTATTACATAATATTCTCTCACCATCTTTCTAATTTTTTAATCACAAATGTTATGTTTCTCAAATTCTTTTCGCAAAAATTAAATAGAAAATTGATAATAATATCATTTGTTTCTTTATGGGAAAGGAAAATTAAGATTGTTCTACCACATATTTTTTAAGTGGTTGACAAAATAATTTTACGTACTGCTCGCAAATGTGATTTTATTATTTAATATCATTATATTTTTGCTACATCGAAATGTTGTTTTCCGATTCCGACAACATGCGAAAATTGCTTTTAAATTTCAATGCACCATTCATGCATTAATATAACAAAAAAGTACCTCCATTCTAACTATATGCAAGGAAGGAAAAATTTAGCAACCCCACTGGGGTAAAAAACACTTAGAAATAGAGATCACTATTATTAAATCTTGTGTTAGAAAATGAAGTCATGAGTTACGAAAAGTTAGTATTGCTAATAATTATATTAAAATATTGGAGAAAACTTTATATAAGGATAGTTGAATCGATCTAGTTTTAAGGTTTAGTTTTAAAGTAGACTAAAAATAACTTATTAGCAACTAGAGATCATCCATTTTTTTCTTTCAAATTCAAATATCATTTTAGACCAGAGTATATTAGAAGAAAATAAAATTTAATTAATCGTATTCAATTGAGTAACAAATTATTTGTAGCTAAATTTTTTCATATTTTTTCCTTTAAATAAATGAAACTGCTCATAAATATCAATTTGATTAGCCTGAAATTTGAATCATAGGTTATTAACTTCAATTTTTTATTGTTTATGTGGAATCAATTTCATTATTAATTTAAAATTTAAGTTAAAGGCTTTTTAGTTACAAAGCTTTTTTCTGTTTTCCTCGTAAATACTAACCGAAGTATAGCTATTTACATTTATTTAACTAAATAAAATTTTTGATTCTATTTTTGAATATGTAACAAAAATATTTTAAACATGTGTTAAGTAAGCAAATATATCATTTATCTGAAAAAGGTCCCCACTATTTTTAGATAAACTAATCAATATATTTTTAAAAAAATCCTTGAAAATATTTGGATTCATGTTTGATTGGCTTTATGTGAGAGCTTAATAATTAAGTCAGAAGCAATTCTTCGTATTTTAATTTTTAAAGGTAAAATTTACTGAACTTTACTTGTCTAGTTTCTTTTCCAACAATTTTTTTACTTTACTCCTCGGTTACAACTTATAAGAATAGAAAAATATATCTTATTTGTTTAGAAGAATCAATTTTTTTTAAGCAGTTACTTTCTGTGTTTATCGATCACACACATATACGTACTTATTCATTATTACCCATTTCAAAAGTGAATTTTCAAACTTTTTACCCGATTAATTGCAACTTGCGGGCAACCAAGTAAGTCCCATGTTATTGTCAGACCTAGCCTTCGGGAAGACAACAAATAAATAACAAACCATATCCCCTTATCTGTATTTTGTTTCCACGTTATATTAGTTGCAGTAGTAGTTCCGTTAATATAGGAACCAACTTAGCTTAGTCCATTATAAATATATTTATATGTTCCCAGTTTAGTAATGTATCAGATTAATATAAACATTGATTACCATAAACATGTTCAGCTCACATGGTATCAGAGCCCACAAGCCATAATAGCTTCTCCCCTTACATTTTCACTCTTCTTAATCTGCAACTCTCATCACTTTCTTCACTCTTCTTAACCTGCAATTTTTTTTCTCTTATCCTAATGGCGCACCAACAACACCAACTTCCTCTGAATCTTCAACCCCCGACTCAGCTGTAGTCATTTCTTCCACAAATAATAATTCTGCTCATAACAATAATCTCATCTCGATCAACACGGCTACCCAAATACCTTTCAAATTATCACGGGGTGGCAATTATGCCTCATGGCGATCTCAGTTCACTAACCTCCTCTTTGGTTACGATTTACTTGGATATGTTGACGGCTCCTTTCCATATACACCTGAAAATACCCAAGCAACCTATATGCGCAAATTATGGTTGCGACAAGATTGACTCGTCCTACAGGCTATTCAAGCCTCGTTAGCTGGCACCATCGCACCTCTTATCTCCACCTGTTCTACCTCATCTGATGCTTGGCAAAAACTTGAAACTACCTTTGTCAATCGCTCCAACACCAGAATGCTCACTCTCCTGTCCACACTGATGAAAACTTCCCAAGAAGGAACGACCATTGCTGATTATATGCAGACAATCAAAACACTAATCGATGATTTGGCCCTCATAGGCCACCCACTAAGCGATGAGGAGATTGTTGCACACACACTAAATGGTTTAAGTCCTGATTACAAAGAGCTTAATGCTGCCATTCGCGCACGGGAGACGACCATGACATTTGAAGAACTTCATGATAAGCTCCTGGACCATGAAAGCTTTATAAAAAAGGACGAAGGTAATAAAATTCCACCTGCTATTACAGCTCATTATACACAACGTTTGGCTGCTCAAAAACCACGACGTGATTACCGTGGATCCAATTCTCACCAGAAGACCTTTTTCAACCCTCTCCAACCTCCTACTCGTCCTAGCTACACTAATAATTCTCCTTCTTCATATCCACACTCCCAGACCAACTATGCTCCCCATCCTAACTCGCGTCCCAATCCTACCTCATCTGGACGACCCATCTGCCAGCTCTGTGACAAAGCAGGTCATACAACCAAAGTGTGCAGGTCACGAGCCAAACCATTTTCACATTTCACCAGGTCACAAGCCAATATCAGTACTGACCGTAACTCTTGGATCGTCGATTCAAGATCCTCTCATCACATTACGTCATACCTCAACAATCTCTCTATTCATTATGCATATGAAGACAACGAAGACATTATGGTCGGCAATGGTAATTCTATTCCCATCACACACACAGGCTCTACTTCCTTACCCACCTCTATACGACTATTTAACTTAAATCAAGTTTTATGTTCACCGCATATTTCACACAATCTCTTGTCTGTATCTCAGTTTTGCACCACTAACTCTATTTCTGTTGAATTTTTCCCTACTTAATTTATTGTCAAGGATCTGAATACGGGGGTATCCTTGGTCCGTGGCCAGAATAAAAATGGTGTCTATGAATGGCCTGTTCACTCCTCTACTTCTCCGGTCCTCTCTCTCCATAGCTCCATAATCAACAACTCGGAACTCTGGCACTTACGACTAGGCCATCCATCTTATCATCTTCTTAGCAAATTTCCTATTCCACTGTCTGAGAGAACGTTTAATAATGTTCATTATGATGCTTGTCATAGTAATAAGAACCATAAACTTCCATTTGGCACAAATTCTATTCGTTGTAACTCTCTGCTTGAAGTAATATATACTGATGTTTGGGGTCCTGCACCCTTCATTTCCTTTGATAATTTTCACTATTATGTGATTTTTGTGGATTATTACAGAAAGTACACTTGGTTTTATCCACTTAAACTAAAATCTGATGTCACTCATGTGTTCATAAAATTTAAAACATTGGTTGAATTTTTTTTCCAAGAACACATCAAAACAGTATACTCTGATGGCGGTGGCGAATATACAGGTCTCTCTCACTTTCTCTCCAATAATGGTATTCAACATCTCAAATCTCCACCATACACACCACAACTCATTGGTACAGCCGAACGAAAACATATACATATTGTTGAAACTGGCTTGACCCTCCTTCATCACTCTTCTCTGCCTATCAAGTATTGGACGACCGCATTTCAAATAGCGGTTTATCTTATTAATCGAATGCCGACACCCCATCTTCAGTTCCATTCCCGTTGAATAATTATTCCGTGAACTTCCAAATTATCACAAATTGCTGCCCTTTGGCTGCCTCTGTTACCCACATCTCCGTCCTCACGCAACCTCCAAATTACACCCACGCTCTACCAAATGCATATTTCTTGGCTACTCAAATTTCCACAATGCTTACTTATATCTTGATCCCACATCCTCAAAAACTTATGTCACTCGCCATGTCGTATTCTTTGAAAATATCTTTCCATTTCGGGACATCCAAGAACCAGGCTCTACTTTAACTCACACATCTTTCCATCTCTGGAACCCTTTGAGAATGGATCCTTCCCCCTCAACCGACTCCAATTCCATAACCAAACATTCTCCCCCCACAGATCTCGACCATTTATCCCCTCCCACCTTACCAATCGTTCAACAATCCTCTCTAGAACCACAACCACCAGTCTCACCCATTCAATCTCAGTCTCCATCATGTACCATTTCGTCATCTCATCCTCCTCTATCTCCTCCAAATACCACAACTAACACCCCTTCCTCTACACCTACAACAATCTCTCTACCTCCACACCCATCTCCATCGCGTGTTATTATTACTCGTGCTAAAACAGGAAATTTAAAACCTCGACAAATCCTTGATCTTCATATCACCAGTTCCTCCCTACCCTCTATTGAGCCCAAAACTGTCACCCACGCACTCAAAATCCCTCATTGGCGTGACACCCTCAATGCTGAATACAATGCTCTCCAACACAATCACACATGGATCCTTGTTCCACCAAATCCTTGTCAAAATGTCATCGGTTGTATATGGATTTTTCGCACTAAATACAATCCAGATGGTACCATATCTCTCTATAAAGCCCGACTTGTTGCTAAGGGCTTTCATCAACGCCCTGGCATTGACTTCTCTGAAACCTACAGTCCGGTCATTAAACCCACCACGATACGCGTCATACTCAGTCTTGCTGTCCAATTTGGTTGGGAATTAAGACAACTCGATGTTAATAACGCTTTTCTTCAGAGCAATCTCACTGAAACTGTGTTTATGCAACAGCCTCCCGGATTTCGTGATGCATAACATCCTGATTATATTTGCTTGCTTAAAAAACCTATATATGGTTTGCGTCAGGCGCCACGTGAATGGTACAAGGCACTTCGTTCCTTTGTGTTACAACACAAATTTCTCCACTCCATCAGTGACAACTCTCTCTTTATTTATAATCATGGTTCCACGATTATTTACCTTTTAGTCTATGTTGAAGATATCATCATCACAGGAAATCATCCATCCTCTACTTCACATTTTATTCACTTACTTTCCTCCCATTTCTCTCTTAAAGACCTTGGACCCCTCCGTTATTTCTTAGGCATGGAAGTACATTATACCTCACAAGGCCTTTTCTTGTCCCAACAAAAATATATCATTGATATCCTCACCAAAACACATATGCTTGAAGCCAATATCGTGTTAACCCCCCTCTCTTACAAAGAACATCTAACTCTAAATGATGGCACTCCACGAACAGATGCCACTGAATTTCGACAAATCATGGGCTCCCTTCAATACCTTTCCCTTACTCGGCCTGACATATCTTATGCTGTTAACAAATTGTCTCAGTTTATGTATAATCCTTCTGTTACACACTGGGCAGCTGTCAAACGGGTGTTACGATATCTAAAAGGCACTGTCACTCATGGATTACATTTCCAAAAAAATCACAATCCCACTTTACATGCCTTTTCGGATTCTGACTGGGCAGGAAATCCTGATGACTACACTTCTACCACTGCATATCTCGTTTTCATTGGCAGCTCACCTGTAAGTTGGGCATCAAAAAAACAGAAAACCATTGCTCGTAGCTCCACCGAGGCTGAATACAGGTCAGTTGCCCATACCGCTGCTGAATTAAACTGGATTACCAACCTACTCCAAGAACTCCGGAAGCCATACACAATGCCACCAACCATATATTGTGATAATATTGGAGCAACGTACCTCTGCAAAAATCCAGTTTTCCACTCTCGTATGAAACACCTAGCTCTTGATTTTTACTTTGTCCGACATCAAGTGGCAAACAACCTCCTCCACGTCTCTCATGTTCACACTCAGGATCAACTTGCAGACTCTCTCACGAAAGCGGTTCCCAAGAAACAATTCCTCTTACACAGGTCCAAGATTGGCCTCCGTCCCGGAAGCTCCATCTTGCGGGGGCATGTCAGACCTAGTCTTCACGAAGACAATAAATAAATAATAAACCATATCCCCTTATCTGTATTTTGTTTCCACGTTATATTAGTTGCAGTAGTAGTTCCGTTAATATAAGAACCAACTTAGCTTAGTCCACTATATATATATTTGTATGTTCACAGTTTAGTAATGATAAAAACATTGATTACCATAAACATGTTCAGCTCACAGTTATTTCGACTCTTTTTAGTTTAAGTGATCAGAATTTTTTGTTCGTATGAAGTGGGTATTGATTCTTGCGCATATATAATATTTTTCTTTTCACCTTTTACTTATTTTGACACACACACAAATAATTAAATATTAATTTAAAAAATCACATATGATAACTAAAAAGTGACTTCTGACTTCTTAGTTCTAACCCTGTACAGAGGGAACAACATATCTTAAAAAAGGAAAAAACACCGAGGTATTAAGTTGAGGATAGAATTATAGTGTTTTAAATTTTCCAATCTCATATTTGTTTTGTAAGAAAGTAGTGAAGGGTTATCTACAGATTATAATTCTTTAAATAATCCGACATGTTTGTTTTGTTGGACTAGAGTATAGAACTATAATCCCCTCTCATACTTGGTGGGAGGAGTTATTATTTTATCATATCTTACAAGTTATTTTTTAAAGGATTATAATCCCCTCTCATACTTGGTGGGAGGATCGAACCTGAGTTCTCTGCTAGTCTGAGCTCTGATATCATATTAAGGAACCAGTTACTCTAAAACCTCAAGGTGTTAGAGGAAGACCCCAATAGCATCATATATTTAACATCGTATGCCAAGCACATTGTGTTATTATTATTATCTTTTATCATCGGGAAAGATTAATTAAACTCTGTCACTTACGTATATTTAAGAAGTGAAGTCTCGAGATTGAAATGTTAAACAAGATTATTTGTAACCAAATTTTGAGTTGATAAAAAAATGTTATGTGTTTTCCTAAAATTTCCATTTTTAGGATTAAAATATCCAAAATATCTAAAAGTGTTAATGACCACACAAAATCATCACGAAATACACGTCCAGGTTGCGTATTAATTTTTTAAGTTTTTTTACAAACAATACACATGTGTAATATGCCTATTCACTCTCTTCCTTTAGTGAATAAGTAATTATCAAATGCTCATTCACTTAAAAGAAACAAAATGAACAAGAATGCGAATTTGTGTATTCGTGACTATTTAAGGCGGTATTTTCCGGATATTTTGGAAATTTAAAACTCAAAATTGATGTATTTTGATCATTATTTCGTAAATATTTATATTTAAATACATAAACT
This sequence comes from Apium graveolens, assembly GCF_009905375.1. NCBI lineage: Eukaryota > Viridiplantae > Streptophyta > Magnoliopsida > Apiales > Apiaceae > Apium > Apium graveolens. The sequence goes on from NC_133650.1 coordinate 44,513, forward strand.
TTCTCAAAAACTTTGTTGGACTCTCCCGAAATGAAAATTATGGTTTAATATAATCTAAAAGTATTTTAGTTATTTTTTCCATTGTTCAAATTATTACTTTAGATTTGGGACAAATTTTTGTGATGCCCGAAAATTAACAATTTGAAATATAATTAGCTTTACTACAAGTCTACAAAAAATAAGGATAAATATAACTGAACAAATACAACTGGGGTCGAATTCAACCACTATCGGTTAAATTTAGGTGCACAGCTAAATTCAACCGCATGCGGTCATATTTATATACTGCCGTATTTATGCGGTCGAATTTAGCTTTATCAAAAAAATTGGGGGAATTTTAATGCCATCCAATTTTTTTGACACTGCTAAATTCAACCGATTTCGGTAGAATTTGATATTTTGAAATGGCTGGAAATTTTTCGCACTTTTAAAATATTGGTTGCAAAAGTGGGGGAAATTTTTCGCTTTTCCGAAAATTGTAATTTTAGTAGAAATTAGTTGTATTTATCTATTATGACTGCATTCGGTTATATATATTATTTTGAGAATTTTATTATTTCTAAATAAATTAATTGAGTAACCTGGTAACTTTGTACAACAACCGTTAGATAAAAAAAAGTGCACAAAGATTTTTTTTTATGGTAGGTGACCCGCAGCCGCTACCCTTCGGCTGCGCACTGGGTAAACCCTACGGGCTCATGCAATAGCCTGCAAATCACGTGAACCCCGGTAAACCGCAATCAAGCGACAAACTCTGACTCAGGAGGCAGAATCATAAATTCTCCTCCCATGGGATTCGAACCTGTGACCAAGAGGATAGTTATCCCCTCTTTAACCAACTGAGCTAACCCTTGCGGGCCACAAAGATTTCATTAAAGCTATTTGTGAACCGAAATTTCGCGAACCGAGCTGTTCGTGAAACATATATTAAGATATTTATATATATATATTAGTGATATGATAAAAACATTAGAAAAAAATTAACGTATTTGGTTTGCTATTTTAACAGTCAATCATTAATTTGACCATTACTTCTTACTAGTGTTTAGTCTCATACTCATGTGTCGATTTTATCAAATTTTTTATGAATGATCCAACATTACAGATGTAAAAATTTATATATGTTAGTGATATGATAAAAAAATTTAGAAAAACATAAATGTATTTGGTTTTATTATCTTAACAGTCAACCTGTAATTTGACCGTTACTTTTTGCTAGTGTTTAGTCTCATATTTATGTTTCAATTTTTGTTAAAATGTTAATGAATGATCCAACCTTACAGATATCAAGATTTATATATTTTAGTGATATGATAAAAAAAAAGAAAATAAATAAATATATTTGGTTTGCTATTTTAAGAGTTAACTAGTATTTTGACAAGTATTTCTTACTAGTACTAGTCTTATACCAATATTTTGGATTTTTAAAAAAATGTTTATGATTGATCCAACTCTACAGATGTCAATGTCTATATAGTTTAGTGATATGATAAAAAATTTAGAAAAAAATAAATGTATTTGATTTGCTATGTTAATAGTCAACTAGTAGTTTGACTAGCACTTCTTACTGGTGCTAATCTAATACCGATGTTTCAATATTTAAAAAAATATTTATGAATGATCCAAACTTACAGATGTCAATATCTATATATTTTAGTGATATAATAAAAATTTTAGAAAAAAATAAATGTATTCAATTTACAAGATTAACAGCCAACTAGTAGTTTGACTAGTACTTCTTACTAGTGTTAGTCTAATACCGATATTTCGATTTTTTTAAAAAATATTTATGAATAATCCAACCTTACAAATGTCAATATCAATATATTTTGGTGAAATGATAAAAAATTTAGAAAAAAATAAATGAATTTGATTTTCTATTTTAATAGTCAACTAGTAGATTGAGCAGTATTTCATACTAGTGTTAGTCTAATACCGACTTTTAGATTTTTTTAAAAAAATATTTATGAATGATCCAACCTTACAAATGTCAATATTTATATATTTTAGTGATACGATAAAATTTTTAGAATAAATAAATATATTTCAATCAATAGATCTCAATTATTTTAACAAATAAAGTATAATTAAACATAATTCTAAATTTCACCGCACACTCTTGTTTAATGGAATTTATCATAAAATCGATCAAAATCACAATTTCAGTTTTTTATTAAAATAAGGAGTTGTTAAAATAAATTATAATATTATAATATTTTTTTAAAAAAGTTTAACAAATAAAATTATTTTTTTATAGAAATTATCCGGATTTTAATTTTCATAACAGAAAATACGTAATATATAAACTGAATTTATAAATTGACACTCCTAAATTCAACTGACTGCGGTCGTATTTAGCCTGGTCATGTTAGCGATCCTCGTGATTTAGATAACTATATACTTTAACGGAGTCTTAAAATATGTGCCGAGCCCCCACCTCCCAATGTGTTGACAAAGAAATCTGGTAACAACAAAGCTTGAGGTTTCTCGCCGTAATTAAGATTTATGACGGTGGTTCTTCGCCGGAAAATCAAGCGGTGTGTGGTGGTTGTATGTTAATTGGTGGCTGAGATTGATTAGGGCAAGTGGTGGCTCCTTTTCAGCTCTCAACTTCTTACCCCTCTCAATGTGCCTACGTATCCTCTATATAGGGATTAAGCCTGACGTAGTTCTTGGGGAACAAGAAATCTAATGGGCTTAGACTTCTCATTCCTAGGCCCGGTAGAAGTCCCTCAAGAATCCATCTTCCGCTAGCTTTAGGAATATCCAACTATGAGGCCCAACCGCGAAGGCCCAAGGCTCGTCCGTAATCGTAGGACTTCACGGATAGTGCATCTCCCTGTGCAAAGATAACACTCCGCTACAACTATCTCCCTTGATTTATGAATGCAAGTATAGCCACGGTTCACCCCAAATGTCGGACGCGTCCTTGTCCCCCGAATGTGGATAACCCACGAGACAAGACTGCTGATCCCAAGCTCTTGGGTGCAAAGTGCAGGATGACTCCAAAGTTTTCCAACGAGGACACCCGTTGAATACAAGAACAAAGTTGCCAGAGCACACACCAAAGTTAACCCCACATCCTCAACGAGAACACTCGTTGAATATAAGAGGAGGCCTTCAATCATCAGGCATACCCTTGGAGGCCTTCAAGCTTTTCATGGACATCCCCCTCCTTGACCGTCTCAAGGAGGGAATTCTTCAAAGAGTACTAGCAACAAATGTTAGTAAAAATAATCTCTGTTACTCTTTACATGCTTGCCCTGTCCTCAAGATATCTTTGTTCTCTTTGTCCTAGATAAGGACAAGCCCAATTATCCAAAAGTATGCATCTCCCAAGGACATGACGCATCCTCTTCTCGTGTAATGCACACATTTTCCTTGTATTACAAACTTATCATGTGGACAATCTATCTTTTCAATTCTACCCATGCAAGGCGCGCCCTGAGCTTTGGGCGCGTCCGAGACTCATTGAGATTTCCTTCACACCCTTTGGCATAGCAACCTTCAACTCAAACAACCCAAATTATAGTCCACTCAATATTGGACGCGTCCTATATACAGTGGGCGCGTCCTCTCTTAGCACATTATAGCCTACAACTTAACCCGTTATTTCTTTGATCTAATTCTATTTCAATTGGCCCGTTTTCGATCCGAGATGATCCGAAACCAAATTTTGGCCATAATAACTACCCCCCAAATTCCATACGCAGTTGAAAACAAAGTTGGAATTTCAATCCTTACAAATGCTAACGAAATTTGGTTTTCAATCCTTCAAATTTCAGGGCACGTCCACAACCGAGGACGCGTCCTTCCATCACATGAATGTCATTAAAAACTCAATCATTTTGTAGCCATTGTTCTACAGCTGTCTCTTACATCATCAATATCTCTTCTATAAATACCCCTCGAAAAATCAACAACCCTTTTACTCCCTCTCTTTCTCTGCAAAAACCGCCATCACCGCTGTTGCAAGGAGTTAAGCTCAAAAATCTAGCGATTCAACCGGCCATTTCCCGAGTTCTTGTATTCAATCAATCCCCCAAGTTCCAAGGTATGTAAATCTCTTTTCATTTATTCATTTCATCGAGTAATTCTATCGGAACAAGCAAAAATCCGTTCGTGTCCTTCGTGGTTCTTTTGTTGTTCTTCATGTGTAAGTTGTATGTATATGTGTATATATCCACAAATATGTTATATTTTGCTTCTTCAATCCTCAATTTATGTGTTTTTTGGGTTTTCATGAATTTCCCCTAAATCGTGTATGATCAATTAGAATTCCTCTACGTTTCAGTCCTTGTGGACGCGTCTACCCTACAGGGCGCGTCCTACATCCTGTTTATTGCATAGCTTAACTGACATAGGTTAATTTGTTCCAACAAAGATTCAATGGATATGCTACCATACTAGGACACGTCATACACTTTAGCTGACTTCTTGCGATAGACACCGATGACGCGTCGTCGTATAGAATCTCGTTTCTTCGCTTTCTTTCTTCTTTTCCTTATGCTCATGCGTGTCTTTCTTTTGACGCGTCTTTATTGTTCTTTTTATTTTTCTTTAGGTCATGGACGCATCCTCAAAATCTTTTCCCTTCTTGTTTCAGCTGGAGGACGCGTCTCCATTTCATCCATTCAAGGCTTTCAATACATGCCTTGGGCTTGATTCTCCACCTCCCATTACTTTCAGTCCCGAACTACCTGAGTATCATAGGACAAATTCTTTCCTTTAATCGAAAGCTCGTGCTTTTGAATCTCTCAAATCAAAAACTTCAATCATATCAAATTCAAGCTCTGAATCCATGGAAAACATTCCTCTAAGTGTAAAGGTTGGGAAGAAGAAATTAAAGCGTAAGAGAACTTCCCAATCTGCAAGTAACTTAACAATTGAGGACTGGACTGGTGACGAGATTATCCCATCTTCCGGTAAATCTCAACGTCATAGAGTCATATCTGACGAGGGCGCGCCCCCATATGCTCAATATGCGTCTCCTGTCCAGGACGCGCCCTCTCCTCACAGTGAAAGCGAGTTTGAGAGAAGAGCTCCTGAACCTGAAAAATACCCTATTTTCCCCCAAAAATCTAATTAATTCCCCATTCGAACATTGGGAGCCAGCTGATATAGAGCTTGATTTTGATTGGAAAGAGCTCGAGGATCTCCCTGAGGCAGAAGAGAATATTTGGAGAAAGAAAGAGAACACGTTAGCTTGTGTTGGCATGAATTCTAGAGCAACATACCTGGAGATTGGGTGGAACATGAAATACTACGACAAGGAGGACATATGGGCGCGTCCTATTCGCAAGATGAGGCCCCACCTCTTTAACATAGAAAATCTAAGGATCCCTAGGATGGTGCTTACTCCCAAGCTTGTTTCTCTTGGTGTGGGCGCGCCCTTGCACCCATACATTAAGAAGTCCCGTAAATGGTATGACGTGGCCCCTGTTCAACTTTCTCCAAATTCATACAAGCTGGCGTGGGCCTTATATATTTTGTACCACAACTTGAAGTTGGGCGCGCCCTCCATGAAGGAGTTCAGCTATTTTTTCAGCATTAGGAAGTCCATCCCTGGTTAGGAAGTCCATCCCTTGTAGTCAACAAGTGACTGAACAACAAAGGATTCAATGAAGGCAAAGTGAGTCATGAGAGAGACCGAAAAGAGCCGTTTTTCTATGTTTATAATGTCAAGAAGGCTCGCGTTCGTTTCAACTTAGAGCCAAGTGAGTGACGTTCCCATGACGCGTCCTAGTAATTAGGACGCGTCCTATCTGTCATCAACTCTTTTTCTTTTTCCTTTACGACAATCCCTATTTTTCCCTCTTAGATAAAAGAACTCAACAAGAGTTAAAAAGAGAGCCAATAAAGTATTGAAATATGCTGAAGAACATTTCAATCTTAAGGAAATGATTACAGAGGCCAATCTGAAAAAAATTGGGACATTATACGCGAGAGTAGGTTCCATTTGTAAATTTCGTGAATTTTACAACGGGAAGCCCGTTCGCACAGCTTCTGAAAAATCCAAGGGGCTCAATGCCATAGAATTGGTCAAACTTGACATTAGCAGACAAGTGGACTTAAAACAGGGTAATAATTGTCACACTAGGACGCGTCATAACTTTGCATGTGCGATATTTATTCTTTCTGACATCCATACATGTTTTTATAGTCCATATATCTGCTCGAGGACGCGTCATAGCCTTAGGACGCGTCTTTTTGAGATATGTGTAATTTTGGCGTTCACACAAAGTCGTTATATTTATGTCTTCATTCTCCGTTAAATTGCATAATGCTATTCATTGTTGTAAATTTATTCTCCATGGTTCCCTTCTAATCATATAAATAGGATGCGTCATGATATCTATGGCACGTCATATTTGTACATGTACACGTTCAATATTCTATACTTACCATGTTTCCTGTTCGCATAAAGTCATAATATGCATGCCTATCACTTTTTATATTGCTATAAATTTAATTACAGGAGGGCGCGTCCTCTTATCTGGGCGCATCCAGGACTAATATTTACCATGTTATTCAGCAGACACGACTTCCCTTCCCAAGGGGTTTGCTATTAGTGCCTCTCAAAAGCTGAAAGCTGGGAGGAGCAACCATGCTGTTGCAAAAACTAATCCAAAAGCCAAGGATCTTCCACCTACTGTGGTCCCTTCTTCTCCGCCAAAAAACATTCATACAACTGTGGTGAACATCTCAGACAAGGAGAATGCTCCCCCTAAGTGCCAGAAGACTATCCTGGATGATCAATCATTCGTTCTCAGATACCTGGGCGCGTCCTCTTCTGGAGCTTTTTCCGAAGAAAAAGTGAGGGGTTGGACCTTCAGGACTGATGAGCAAACTGAACAGGCTATGGTAAGAGCTGCAGCTGAATTCACTTGCACGCGAGGCAAAATGCTAATATGGTTGCCAGACTGAGGGCGCATCTTGCTGCAGCTGACACTGCCAAAAGCAAGGCTAAAGACAAAATTAAAACTCTGGAGAAAAGAATTACCCTCCTTGCCCAGACAAAGGATGCAGAAATTCTTGAACTGTAATTGAAGAAGGTGCGTCTTAATGGGCATGTCACTGCCATGGAGAAGGCTGTTGATGAGGTGGTTGCTGTAAACTCCAAAATGCAGCTGGACTTGGACCTTTTGAATGATGACAGAGTTCATGGTTGGAAGGAAGAGAAGAAGCTGGTGTACCAGAATGAGTTTGCAGCCAGCTTCGAGGAGTGGTGTTCTGGGTTAATAGAAAATGACCCAGAATATACTTTTTCCAAATTTGATGAAAATACCCAAAAATGGGTGAATAATTATAAAGTCAGGGTTGTAGATTCCATTAAGAGCAAAAGGATAATCCTAGGATTGGAAGAGGATGACGCGTCTCCTGTGCCTTCTCCACTTCAAGTTCAGCCTCCACCTTCTTCTCCAAAAGATCAAGACAAAATACAGGACGCGCCTCCTGCTTAGGATGCGTCTTAAGTTATTGATGAAGTTTCCTGAACAATCTTAAGGGTGCATGTCCCTTTAAGCCTTGCAGTTTGTAATCCTATATCCTGACATTTTCTGAATTTTGTTTGCTGGTACTTTTCCAAGGTTTTATACCTTGATTATTTTCATGCATATTTTTCTTTCCTGGTTATCTCGTCTTCATTTAATAAGTCATATAATGGGCACGTCCTTAGCTCAAGATGCGTCTCCTTTAGTTTAAGACCCCCTCTAGGACATTCTTCCTAATGAGCACGCGTCCTCATTTCACTTGCATCTGAGTTTATCTTATTTTCCCTTATATATAAGTCATGTTACTACCATCCACTTAATATTGTAAACTAAGGATTATACTTTAAGGGTGCGTCCTCATTTCAGGAGGCATCTACCTTACTTACTAATTTAATCCAAGAGTCATAAACTATTATCAACATTATAAAGGATACGAGGGCGCGTCCTCATATTTTTTATGCAAGTTATCATAACCATGTTTCTAGGGTGCGTCCTCATTTCAGGAGGCATATATCTTACTTACTAATTTAATCCAAGAATCATAAACTATTATCAACATTATAAAGGATACGAGGGCGCGTCCTCATATTTTTTATGCAAGTTATCATAACCATGTTTCTAGGACGCATCTTTGCTTGAGGGCGCGTCATATATATTTTGAATACTCTGTCTTGTAATGAAATTTATTAAACAATAATTGACACCTTTTTGAGGAAACTTTCAATATCTTTATTAATAATGCGCTCCAGTGTCAAAAGTACACCGGTCCGACGGCTACTATGCTCTGTTGGGAATTTATTTGAAAGTACGATCGTTCAACTAGTTCTAAGGTAGATAGTACATGCACTACCCCCCTAAGCTAGGATGAATTTTATTGCTTCTAGTTTACGATTCGGGCACAACTCTACTTATATCAACTGAAAATGTAAAACATAATATGTAAGGGGCCAAAGCCGCGCCTTACTGATAATACTTTCGGAGATGCTCCACATTCCATGCTCGCGAAACCAAATTCCCTTCCAAGTCTTCAAGGTGATAGGTCCCCTTCCACAAGATTGCTTTTATTTTGTATGATCCTTCCCAATTAGCTCCAAACACTCCATTCTGGGGATTCTTTGTGTTTGGCATCACCTTCCTGAGCACCATATCTCCTACCTTCAGCAACTGTCCCTTTACTTTCTTGTTGTAGTACCTTGCGGCACACTGTTGGTATGTCGCGAGCCTTAACTGGGAATTCTCCCTTGTTTCTTCCAAAAGATCCAAGTGAAGTTTCTGGTTAGTTTCTGCATCTTCCTCCGTGTATCGATCTTTACGAAGCGATCCTGAACCAACTTTCATGGAAACCATAGCCTCGTACCCGTAAGTGAGCATAAATGGAGATTCTCCCGTAGTAGATCTTGGAGTGGTGTTGTAAGACCACAACTCTTTCGGGAGTTCTTCAGGCCAATTTTCCTTGCGTTCCTCCAGCTTGGTCTTGAGGGTATGCTTTATTATTTTGTTGACAACTTCTGTTTATCCATTGCTCTGAGGATGATAGACTGCTGTGAATTCCTTTTTAATATTCAAATCCTCACTAAGCTATCACAACTCCTTACTATGAAACTGTTTTCCATTGTCAGAGACAAGCTTGTAAGGAATTCCAAATCTGCATACAATGGAGTTAAACACAAAGTATTTGATTTTTTTCGCTGTGATAGTTGCCAACGGCATAGTTTCTACCCACTTAGTAAAGTAATCAACTTTAACTACTACATACTTGACATCCCTTTAGCTTTCGGCAATTCCCCAATAAGATCAATCCCCCACATGGAAAATGGCCATGGACTCATCATAGGTGTCAAAAGCGTCACTGGAATATATGAGTAATTTACAAAGCGTTGGCAGCAATTGCATGCTCTAACGAAATTCATAGTATCCTCCTTCATCGTTGGCCAATAATAACCTTAGCGTAGAACCTTCATCACCAACGAGTTACCCCCGAGATTACCACAAATTACTTCATGCACTTCCCTTAAAATGTAATTTCCATCTTCTTCATCGACACATATAAGCAGCAATTGATCGAAGCCTCTCTTATATAAAACTTCATCATACACCACATACCTCGCAATTTGGTAGCGGAGTCGTCGGGCCTTGAACTTATTCTCAGGGATTGTTCCCTTATGAATGTAGGCAAGGATGAACGTCATCCAGGTTTCCTTGGGAGCCTCATCTACTTGCATCACTTCGACCTCTGGGATACCAGAAATCTCTTTTATTTCTAAGGGTATAGATCCCAACAACACGGCCTCCTGTTGGGATCTCATTTTTTCCAGAGCATCCGCGTTGCTGTTCTTTTCTCGCGGTAAACATTCCAGTCTAACCTCCTTGAACTTTCGAATTAGCCGATGCGTGCACCTCAAGTATAGTTCCGTTCACGGTCCTCGAGCTTGAAATCCCCCATTCACTTGGTTTACCACCAACTCTGAGTCACTATTTGCAATTAGATTCCGCACCCTAATTTTGAAATCAATTTTCAGGCCATTAATTAGTGCTTCATATTCCGCATCATTATTCACAGTATAGAACTTAAAGTGGATCACGCTCATCATGTGATGACCTTCTGGAGATACAAACACTATGCCCGCGCCTGCTCCTCCATTGTTAATTGCACCATCCACATGCAAAACCCACCAGGGATGTGGAAACTCTTCTAAAACTTCTTCAGGATGAGACGGATGCAATGCCACCAAATCCTTATCTTTAATTTCAGAATCAAATTCTAATAAGAAATCAGTTAGGGCCTGTCCTTTGATTGCTGTATGAGGCATGTATTCCAAGTCAAATTGTCCCAACTCTACAGCCCATTTCAACATCCTTCCCGACGTTTCTGGTTTGTGAAGGACTTGCCGCAGAGGATATGCTGTACGAACTTCAATTCTATGTGCTTGGAAATATGGGCGCAGCTTTCTTGATGCGAGGATTAAGGCATAAACCAACTTTTCCATGCTGGTATAGCGAGTCTCAGCATCATGCAGCCGCTTACTCACATAATACACTGGTGATTATTGCGCATCCTCTTCTCTCACCAATACTGCGCTGATTGAATACTCTGAAACCGCAAGGTATAGAATTAGAGACTCTCCATCCAATGGTTTTGACAACATGTGAGGGTTCCCCAGTTGCTCCTTGATCCTCCTGAAAGCTTCCTCACACTCTGGTGTCCACACAAAGTCTTTCCTTGCCACTTTAATCGTCTTAAAGAATTCTTTGCATCTGTTAGATGATTTAGAGACAAATCGATATAGGGATTCTTTTGGTTCAGCTTTGCACTTGCCTTACACTTATGGGAGACTTCATGTCTAGAAGTGCCTTGATTTTGGTAGGGTTAGCTTCAATTCCCCTATGATTGACAATGAATCCAAGAAATTTGTCTGATTCAACACCGAATACACACTTCTGCGGGTTCAACTTCATGTGAAACCTCCTTATGATGTTGAATATTTCCATCAAGTGCTTGACATGATCATTTGCCTCCTTTAATTTAACCAACATTTCATCCACATATACCTCCATGGTCCTTCCAATCTGATTTTTGAACATCATGTTCACCAACCGTTGGTAAGTCGCGCCCGCGTTGATCAATCCAAATGGCATCCCTGTATAACAATATAACTCTCTATCGGTGATGAAGGATGTATGCTCCTGATCGGGGCCGTACATTGGAATTTTATTATAACCGAAGTATGCATCCATGAAGCTTAACAAGGCATGCCCCGCTGTTGCATCGACCAACTGATCAATTCGTGGGAGTGGAAAACTATCCTTCGGGCAAGCTTTGTTAAGATCTGTGAAATTTACACACGTCCTCCACTTCCTATTTGATTTTTTCACAAGCACTGTATTTGCGAGCCACTCGGGGTAGAAAGATTCTGTTATTTCTAGAGAACTAACAATGAGATTTACAGAAGGGGGGTTGAATGTAAATCTCAAAACTTTTAAGTTTTGAGCAGTTTATAAAGACTGTGTGTTCAAGATGAACAAGTGTGTGAATTGCTTTAAGCTGATACAGACAGATATATATTCAAACACAAATGTAAAGAACACAATAAACCTTTAAAAACTTTTCTGGTGGATTTGTTGTTCCACCAGAGATGGTATTTCAGAAATTCTGTGATCTAAGAATTTGATCACAGCTGCATCCTAGTACAAACTAGATAATTTTTCTCTCAAGATTTTTCTAAACAGCTCTGGAAAAATTCTTATCTAATTACTAGCTACTACTTGGTTTATATATCACCAAGTGTACAAGTGAAGACAAAGATAAAAATACAATAATAAAATAAGTTCTCCACTTGTTTCTTCTCCATATTACTCAAGTACTTTGTTGACTATTGCCTCTTTGTACTAGAGTAGAACGACTGCTTTTTCTGATGTTCCTGAAATTAGGCTGCCACATTTCAGTTATCTCTGTTCACCCACGTGCCTCTGTTTGTAGGTACAACTACCACTTATCAACGGTTAATCAACAGAACATCCGTTGAAGCTTTCATCCGTTGATGCACTCATCCGTTGAAGGATGTTATCCGTTGAAGCTTTAGAGACATCCATTGAAGCTTAGCTTCTCATCCGTCGAAGGACTTTAAGTCATCCGTTGATACCACTTCATTTATACAAAATTACAAGGCATGAAATATTTACAATTGGCCTTCCTATCTGCATATCTTCTAGTAGTCAACATGACTCATAGTTTCTCTCAACTTCTAAGAATTACATCTTAAATACAGAGACTGAAATATGCTACAACACTAGACTTATTTCTAAGTAAAGCTACACCATCAACGGATAGCCAAAGTGGTCTTATCCGTTGAGGCTACAGACACTGAATTTCTACTTAAGTGTTTTGTTAAACATATCATCAAACTAATGCACATATATTCCTAACAATCTCCCCCTATTTATGTCTATAAGAATTGTAGGCATAAATTCAGGGTTAACTTGATGATAACAAAACATTTAACAGATATATGAATTGAAACTAAGTAGAAATTTGAAAATGCTGCAAAAATGTATGTACTAGGAGGTAATTGAAGATTTACAGTATTTCCAAGGGTGCTCCTCTAGCCTGAGCAAATCATCTTTTTCTTCTTTGTTCCCTGGTTTTCTTTCCTAGCCCTTTGTCATTTTCCTCAATTTGGAGTTGGAGTTGTCTGAAGAATTCAGCTTCATCTTCAACACTGATATCCAACTTAGATTGCATTTCCTTGAGAGTTTCATTGCTGGCAATCTTGAGTTGGTCTTCAAGTCTGAAAAATCTTCTGACTCCTTTATCATCTCTAAATTCCATCAACCAATGAGGTGATTTGTGAATTGTAATTCCCCTTTCTTGAATGAGTAAAGTCCTGGGTAAAGCATTGGGCTCCCTCCAAGTTTTCCTTATATTGGCAATCTTGTTGAGAATTTCAGTCTTGGCAGTTCTGGTAAAGCCAGAATCCTTTTGTATAGCTGAAAAGACTCTAATCAAGGTAGAGTAGCCTTCATTCAGAATCCTGTGGAGAGGCCATGTTCTTTCCCCAGCTCCTTTGTATCTGAACACTTAGAGTTCAATGTCTGAAATTTCTTTTATGTCACAGATGTGAACATAATCATCTTTAGAAATGGATGGCTTAGGCTTAGGCTTTTGTTTTTGAGTGAATTTCTTAGAGGTTATGGGAGGTGTAGATTTGGGTTTTCTTTTCTGTTTCTTTGGTAGTGAAAGAGTGGTTAGAAAGGTAGGCAATTTGATGGTGTCCCAATCAATAGGTTCCTCTTTTGGAATGATTGGTTCACCATGGATGTTTATAGTGGAATTAGCAACAAGAGGTTCAGGTATGGAAGGTAGTGGTTTAGATATAGATTTGGTTACTTCAGTATTATCTTCACTCCTTCTATGTGCCTTGGCCTTTCTTCTGTTTCCCTTCTGCCATTCCTCTCTTTCTTCCATACTCTCACCAAATATACTCCCAAAAACCTCATCTAGGTTTGCAATCTTGTCTTCACCCCTGACTTCAATTCCTTTCTCTTCTTCAACTTGACTTGACTTTAGCTGTTGTTCAAGCTTTGCTTGTGCTCTTTTGTCAGCCTTTAGTTGCTTGACTTTTTCCTTCTTGGCTATTGAGAATTTGGGATGTCCTTGCATCACACATATGCTCTTTCCCTCTCTAGAGATAATAGCCCTATTTCTCCTTATAGCCTCATCCATGGTCTCTTTGAGATAAGCAATACTCCTACCTAAAAGCTTGTTCTCATCAGCTTTTGGAGGAGGAAAGTCCACTTCTTTTAAAGGATTCTTTGTAGAGTCCTTATTGGATCTTTTATTGGGCTTGAGAATTATAGCTTGTAGTTCTTTGGAAGAAGCTTCTCCATCCTTATGTCTCCCTACTGGCTTGAGCTCCATGTTGATTGGTTCAATCTTTGTGCTATATTTCACAGATGTTGATTTATCTTGTGTAGAGCCAAACAGCAGTTGCAACCTTTCATCAATTCTCCTCCTTTGCTCTTTCACTTGAATTTCAGCTGCTGCTAGCTGAATCAAATCAATTCCATCAGGCTTTCCTTTGATTTGAATGATTGGAGAAGTAGTGATGGCAGGAACTAGCACTTTAGATATTTTGATTTTTGTAGATGGCTCTCCTTCCCCTTCCCTTTTACTCTCCCCCTTTTTGTTATCATCAAGGAGAGGGGTCAAGCCTTGTGCTTTTGCCAGCTGCATTAGGAGACTGGTTTGAGATTGTTGGTTGTGAAGAATGGTGGCCACAGAATCTTCAATAACTTGAACTCTGTCTTCCAACTTGGCCAGCCTTTTCTCAGTAACTGATTCCTTTTTCAATCTCAAAACCAAGTCCTGCAATGTACCATAGGGCATGACTGAATCCAATTTTTCAGAACTGTAGGATTTCAAGTCAGCAATATCCTTCCTGAGATCATCCATACTCAGATTCTGCTTTACTTGCTGCAACTTCATGAGATGCAGTGAGTCCAGGTGAGCTTGAAGGATAGCCTTGATACTTGCATGTGAAGTGTTCTGAATGGCCTGTTGAATAGTGTTGATTTGTTTGACTAAGGAGACATTGAATTCCCCTGATCTGTACTCCTTTGTCAAAGCCCATTCAGGTAGATTTGGAATTGAACTAGGGCCTTCATCTCCCCCTAAGTTCATGCTTCCATCAAAAGAAACAGAGTCATCATCATCAGAATTTACTCCAAATTCCTCAGATGGCTCACCAGCTGTAGAAGGCATCTTGGTAATAGCAGTTTTATCCCTTTGAAGAGATTCTGTTGTGTGTACTAGATGTAGTGTCTTTTCTGCCTCCTCATTGCCCTGAGCAGCCAACATTTGATAGGCTGACACAGGATGAGTAAAAGTGTCAGCATCCAAGGAAATGTTATCAATTACAGCTTTGTAATGTTGCTGAAATTGTCTTTCCTTTTCAGCATCATCCACAATCATTGACTCACTAGCAATGGCTGGTTCCACCCTTATATCTACTGTACCTGCCTTTCTCTCTTTTTCTCTATTTTCTTGCATCAGGGGCTCCCCCTGGCTCACACAACTCACTCCCTCACCTTCACCTACTAAGGTGGTACTCCTCTCACTTACTTTTGCCATGCTGGAAGAAATAGCATGCATTTTTGAGCTCTCAATCTCTCCTTTTGCCTGGGAGCAACCCAGCCTCTCACTCAAATTTTCACTCCCTTCCCTCAATCCTAAGAGTGATTGCACAGTATTCATGTCTTCTACACTTGGAATTGATTCAGTTATGTGTGTAGAGACTATCAACGGATGTGGAATATCCGTTGAAGGTGAAACTAATGTTATCAACGGATAACTGCTGTTAAGCTTATCCGTTGAAGAGCAACCACTTGTCAACGGATGAGTGATATCCGTTGAAGAAGGAAAAGAAGTTGAAATTGAAAGTGATATAACTGTTGAATCTGTGTAGATTGATTTGAGATGTGGTGACACAGATCCTTCAATTATATCTGAAAGAATTTGCGGGTGATCCAACAAATCATCTAAGAGATGATGATCACCTGTATTTGAGTGGGGCTCCTCCCTGAGTTGTAAAGAGGGAGAATCAGGAATTGATGGGAATAACATATCCACATCCAGAGATGGTGATGAAGTGTTTGGTGATTGATGTGTGATTATTGTGAGAGAATGGGGCTGTGACTCCACATTTATTGGAGCCACATCAAACTGAGTTTGAGAAGGCATAGATACAGATGGATGTATCTGTGCAGTGTGTGCACCCTGTGTAGAAGATTGGGTTCTAGCCTTCTTTCTTCTAATAAAAGCTTTTGTTGGTGAGTGTTTGGCTTCAGTGTCCCTCCCTCGTTTGTTCTGTGTTCCTGGTTGGGAACTATTTTCAATAGTAACATCCTTTTGGGAGGATGCAACTAGGGATGTGCTAGATACCTTTTCAACCACCACAGCTTTTTGAGAAACTGTGGCTTGGCTAGCTTGGGAAGCACTTAACTCTCCTTCCTTATCCTGGGGGTTTCTTTGATGTTCACCATTCCCCTCACCACTCACACCCTGTTCACTCCCCTCAGGGTTAATGGTTGGTGTTACAACTGTTGTCTTTTGAGAAACAACAGAGGTGGTTTTCTTTGTCTTTGATTTTGAAAGTTTAGTTTTGGTGACCTTGGTAGAAATCTGTTGGGGCATTGTCACAGATTTCATGGCCACACTAGAAGATAAAGAAATAGAGGGGTTGGAAGAAGTAGGAGTTGTAGAAGCAATTACCTCACCTACCTGAGGTGCATTCATGATTGGTAAATATACCAATGGCACACTGCTGTTGAGATCCATTCTCAATAAATCTGCAAGAACTCTTTTCTCTTGTGCCCAGCACTTGAGTTTATTATTCTCATTGATTATGACCAAACCTTCAGCAACATGGTTAGCCAATAACATAAAGAATCTAGCATAATAGATGTTATTAGGTCTATTAGCTTTGTTACCTAATCTAGTACCCAATTCTAGCATCACATAGTTGCTAAAGTTAAAATACCTATCAGAAACAAGCATATAGAGCATATTAACAAGAGATGAAGTTATGGCATCAAAATTACTAATTTTCCCAGAGAAAACCTTTATAAAGGCATCCCCAAGAAAACTCCATTCTTTCCTAAGGCCTTTTCTTCTAATACTCCCTAAACTAGCAGAGTTAAGAGAATAACCTATGGAATCTAACATGCTGGATACATCATTATCAGTGTGTGGTGTCATGGCATTGTTCTCAGGTAATTTAAAACATGCTTGTAAATCATCACAGTTAATACAGTGATTTTTACCTTTGAGAGTGAAGGAGATAGTCATATCTATGGAGTTGAACTCAGCAGTTGTCCAAATCTCCTCAACTACTTCACAGTAAATCGTTGGGGCTTCCAGCATTGCATAGCTAAGTTTACAGTTTTTGATGAAGTCCATCATTTTGTGATAGTCTGAATGGGCTTCATTCTTTTCTACCAAAGCTATGAAATTGTTCTTCTCATAGATGAACCCAGATTGAGACAAAATTTTCACGACTGGTGCCATTGTTGTGAGTAGAAATTGCAGAGAATAACTTGAAGGTTTTGCAGAGAGAAAATGGTAAATGCTTGAAATTTTAAGAAAGCGTAAAGTAAAAAAAGAAAAATCAGAAGGGCTTATATGCTTTCAAAAATAAAAGAAAATTAGTAAAAGATTAATCAATAAGTATATGTTGGTGAATTTCAGCCGTTTAAGAATAAACTGTAAGTATTCTAACCACTACCTTTAAAACCAATACATACAGATGTATGTATGAGTATCAACGGTTAAGAAATTAGAATCAACGGCTGTGAAACACCTGAATCGACTGATGTGACATTTCAACGGATAAGGCAAATTGTCATCCGTTGAAAGGTACTTCAGTTTTATCCGTTGACGAATAAAAATTCCAGAAATGTATTTGTCTTTCAACGGATAATGAATATCCGTTGATAGAGCAATTTTGACTTTCAACGGATAGGAATCATCCGTTGATGGTATAAACTTTGTTAAAAGTCAAATTTGTTCTAGCAACTAATATATTTCAGGCTTCAATGTCCCTCCTGAGATAGAAAACTACTATACAGACATTCATCTTGAGTAGCTCTTCTTGTTTGCACTTTAGATGATGCATCACCAATGATCAGTTCAAAGGGATGATTCTTGGTCCATTTCCTTTGAAGTGGAAGATGTGCTCTAGATGAGGTGGCCTCAGTATTGTCATGATGTGAGACAGAGTGTTGACTAGTTGAAACTCCCCCTGAGTTGTTGGTCCTTTGCAGGGAACTTGGAGTTCTATCAACTGATGATGTAAATCGATTATCCGTTGATAAACTATGATCAACGGATGCTTCATTTAGTACTTCAACGGATGATACACCATGTCTTTCAACGGATACTGCATTGCCTCTATCAACGGATGCAGAATTCTGACTTTCAACGGATGCAGTATTTTGTGCATTATCCAAGGGCATGTTTTGAATCCCTTTTGAAGTGTTATCTCCATCAGTCTCCTCTTCACTATCATCACAATATATCTCAATGTTGTCAAATTTGAGTCTCTCATATTGTCCCTCATCTGTTAGTCCATCAATCTTTTTATCATCAAACACAACATGCACAGATTCCATAACAATGTTGGTTCTTAGATTGTAGACCCTATAAGATTTTCCAGCTGAATAACCAACAAATATCCCTTCATCAGCCTTTGCATCAAACTTCCCTTTATGGTCAGATTGATTCCTTAGTATAAAGCATTTACATCCAAAGACATGAAGAAAGTTTAGAGTTGGTTTTCTTCTCTTGAACAACTGATAAGGAGTCATGCCTTTAGCTTGATTGATCAAAGAGATATTTTGAGTGAAACAGGCACAATTAACAGCTTCAGCCCAGAAATATGTTGGTAACTTTGATTCTTCAAGCATTGTTCTGGCAGCCTCAATTAAAGATCTGTTCTTTCTTTCAACTACCCCATTTTGCTGAGGTGTTCTTGGAGCTGAGAACTCATGCATGATTCCATTTTCTTCACAGAACAGCCTCATTGATAAATTCTTGAACTCAGTTCCATTGTCACTCCTGATATTCCTAACCTTCAGGTCAGGATGATTATTGACTTGCCTGATGTGATTGATAATGATTTCACTTGCTTCATTCTTTGATCCAAGAAAATAGACCCATGAAAACTTTGAGAAATCATCTACAATCACTAAGCAATATCTTTTTCTTGCAATTGACAATACATTGACTGGTCCAAACAAATCCATATGTAGCAGCTGTAATGGTTCATCAATTGTTGTTTCAAGCTTCTTTTTGAATGATGCTTTCCTTTGTTTGCCTTTCTGACAAGCATCACACAAACCATCCCTTGAGAATTCAACAAGAGGAATTCCTCTTACTAGGTCCTTTTTGACTAGATCATTCATTGTCTTGAAATTCAAATGGGATAGCTTCTTGTGCCATAGCCAACTCTCAACTGAACTTGCTTTGCTGAAGAGACAAGTAATAGATTCTGCATTTGCAGAGTTGAAGTCAGCTAAGTACACATTTCCTTTTCTAACTCCAGTTAGAACCACTTTGTTGTCTTTCTTACTAGTGACAACACAGGCTTCAGAATTGAAGGAAACTGTATTCCCTTTATCACATAGTTGACTGATGCTCAGTAAGTTATGTTTGAGACCATCAACTAATGCAACTTCATCAATGATGACATTCCTTGTTGAAATCAAGCCATATCCCATAGTAAACCCTTTGCTGTCATCTCCAAAGGTTATGCTAGGGCCAGCTCTTTCCTTAAACTCTGTGAGCAGGGAGAAATCTCCTGTCATGTGTCTTGAACAGCCACTGTCCAAGTACCATAGATTTCTTTTATTTCCTTGCACACCATAAAATCAATCAATTTGATTTTGGTACCCAAGTTTCCTTGGGTCCATTCTTGTTAGCCTTTCTCCTAGACTTCATTCCTCCTGCATCTCTAGACTTAGGTAACTTTGAGTCAACCTTGGTCTTAGATGTAGTTGGTTGAGGTGTAGGGTTAGTCACAGAATCATTTAGCACATTTGGAATATGATAAGGCATGGATTGTGCATACATGTTATTCCACATAGGCATATTGTATGGCATTTGAGGCATACTAAATGCAGCAAGATAAGGATTGTTAAAATATGGCATGTTTGCAAAATGTGCATAAGGATTCTGTTGAGACATAGTAGGCATAGCATGTAGAGATGATGCAGACATGTTAGGCATGGAAGAGGGTACAATTATGGGGGTTTTCTTAATAGATTTGCAATTAGCAGATAGATGATTAACACTACTACAATGCACACAGCTTTTTCTAGGAGCATACCTATCAGGTGTGTAATTGTTATGTTTGTTAACACCTACCTTCCCATTTCTGTTAGATTTTCTTTTAGTTTCCTTTTTATCCTCAACCATCTTGAGCCTATTATTTAATTGTTCTAAGGTCATGTGCCCTATATTCACCTTACTGACATCTTTGGATGTGCTTGCTTCTTCTTTAACAAAGTTCTTGGAAGTTGAACCAAACTTTTTGTTGAGTTTATTTAGATTTTCACTATTAGAAACATCTGCCTGTTTTAATTGAGGAACCTTCAACGGATGCTCATTTTCTTCCTTCAACGGATAACCTTCATCATCCGTTGATTCCACATCCGTTGACAGCCCATCAATTAATTCCAGTTTCTTTTTGTTTTTATCCCAGGCAGTTTCACAGAATGATTCAATTCCTTGGACCTTGGCAATTTGAGCACTAACATCCCTAGATGTTTTCCAGGCTTTAATCACCTCTTGCTCTCTCTTTAATTGATTAGAAAGTATTTCTACTTTCTTAATAGATTCAGCTAGTTCATTCTCAACAGATATACAATGCAGCTTGGTTTTCTCTAGGTCAATCAACTTATCTTCTAACATAGCATTTCTATTACTTAAAAACAGATTGTTCTCTTTAATCCTACTATTTTCTTTAGCAAGAGATTTAAGAGACACACGCAAATGATACAATTCAGTAGACATGTCATTAAAAGCATCATTGCACTCTTCTTTAGTAAGTTGTGTTACATCAGTAGTGATTACCTGAGTTGTTACCTGATTGCTTGATGAACTAACTTCATTTTCCTCAGAATCAGCCATGAGAGCTAAGTTGACATACTCCACATCTTCATTCTCTTCCTCTCCATCAGCTGCCCAATCTTTTTCTTGAGTAATGAAAGCCCTTTCCTTTTGCTTGAGCAGATCAAAATATTTCTTCTTGTAATCTACTTGGTCAAATTTCTTCTTTTCAGAAGTTGGCTTTCTGCACTCACTTGCAAAGTGTCCACTTATACCACAATTGAAACATTTGAACTTTGATTTGTCCACCATGTTCTTATGAGGTTTAGTGGCTCTAGTGTTTTTCTTAAACTTCATCTTTGCAAATCTCCTGGACAGAAATGCAAGATGCTCATCAACACTATCAGAGTCATCTTGACTGGAGTTGTCTTCATTCTCAGCAACTTGCTCTTTTCCTTTGCTTGATTCCTGATTTCTTGTACCATCTTTGGAGTTTGATGTAGATCTCACAGTTTCTTGTCTGCATTCCCTCTCATTTTCAGCTACCAATGCAACTGAACTTCCTTTCTTTCTCCCCTTCTCCAATACCTCATCCTGTTCCAACTCTAGTTCATAAGTCTTCAAGATTCCATATAATCTTTCAAGAGTGAAGTCCTTATAATCCTGAGAGTTTCTTAAGGAGACAGTCATGGGTTTCCATTCCTTTGGCAAGGATCTTAAGAATTTAAGATTTGAATCCTTTACCTGGTACACTCTACCATACAGCTTCAATCCATTCAACAGCTTTTGGAATCTGTTAAATGTGTCATTTAAAGATTCATTTTCTTCAAAATGAAAATACTCATACTGTTGAATGAGAAGCTGCATCTTGTTCTCTTTTACTTGTTCTGTACCTTCACACAGCAGCTGAACTGTGTCCCAAACCTCTTTGGCAGTTGAGCAATTTATCACATTATCAAACATATCCTTGTCAAGACCATTAAACAAAATGTTCATAGCCTTCTTATCCTTGTGGACTTCTTCTGTGTCTTCCATTGTCCATTCTGCTCTAGGTTTTGGAATGGATTGACCAACAACAATTGTGGCCGTAGCAACTGTGGCTACTTTGTGGGGAATGTGAGGACCATTCTCAATACAGTTTACATAACCTTCATCTTGGGAGAGTAGATGAAGGTGCATTTTCACCTTCCAGTGGTGATAACTGTCTCTGTCAAGAACTGGGATTTTTACTCCAATATCCTTCTTACTCATCTTTGTTAGATTCCAAGATCTTTAAACTCTTTGTTTGTCAAGAGCCTGCTCTGATACCAATTGTTATTTCTAGAGAACTAACAATGAGATTTACAGAAGGGGGGTTGAATGTAAATCTCAAAACTTTTTCAAGTTTTGAGCAGTTTATAAAGACTGTGTGTTCAAGATGAACAAGTGTGTGAATTGCTTTAAGCTGATACAGACAGATATATATTCAAACACAAATGTAAAGAACACAATAAACCTTTAAAAACTTTTCTGGTGGATTTGTTGTTCCACCAGAGATGGTATTTCAGAAATTCTGTGATCTAAGAATTTGATCACAGCTGCATCCTAGTACAAACTAGATAATTTTTCTCTCAAGATTTTTCTAAACAGCTCTGGAAAAATTCTTATCTAATTACTAGCTACTACTTGGTTTATATATCACCAAGTGTACAAGTGAAGACAAAGATAAAAATACAATAATAAAATAAGTTCTCCACTTGTTTCTTCTCCATATTACTCAAGTACTTTGTTGACTATTGCCTCTTTGTACTAGAGTAGAACGGCTGCTTTTTCTGATGTTCCTGAAATTAGGCTGCCACATTTCAGTTATCTCTGTTCACCCACGTGCCTCTGTTTGTAGGTACAACTACCACTTATCAACGGTTAATCAACAGAACATCCGTTGAAGCTTTCATCCGTTGATGCACTCATCCGTTGAAGGATGTTATCCGTTGAAGCTTTAGAGACATCCGTCGAAGCTTAGCTTCTCATCCGTCGAAGGTCTTTAAGTCATCCGTTGATACCACTTCATTTATACAAAATTACAAGGCATGAAATATTTACAATTGGCCTTCCTATCTGTATATCTTCTAGTAGTCAACATGACTCATAGTTTCTCTCAACTTCTAAGAATTACATCTTAAATACAGAGACTGAAATATGCTACAACACTAGACTTATTTCTAAGTAAAGCTACACCATCAACGGATAGCCAAAGTGGTCTTATCCGTTGAGGCTACAGACACTGAATTTCTACTTAAGTGTTTTGTTAAACATATCATCAAACTAATGCACATATATTCCTAACAGATTCCTCAATTATCCCAACTTCCAACAATCGATCTACCTCCTCCACTATTGCTATCGCCCTCTCTCCGCTTATCGGGCGACGTTTTTGTCGTATGCCCGTGCAGTTAGGGAAGATGTTCAAACGATGACACATTACTCCCGGGTCAATCCCAACCATGTCTGAATGAATCCATGCAAAGATGTCGAGATTTTTAATCAAAAACGGGTGAGCCTTTCTCTCATCTCATAACTTAACTGAGATCCCACTTTCAAAATCTTGCTTGGATCATCTTTATCGATTGGAACAGATATCGTGTCCTCAGCTGGCCTTATTTTCTCAGCAGGCATAGGGATTCTAGGATCCAGATTGAAATCAAAGTCCCGGGGGTCTTCTACTTTCATTCTTGCACTTGAGGGAACGTCCTTACAAATAGGAGTATCCACCTCAGGACAAGGCATAGTTTCATGCATTGCAGGTGTGGAGGACTCGTCCTTAGTTAGAGAACATTATTCTTGACATTGTAAACATGGAGGGTGCGTCCTTCTTTTGAAGAGCATCAACCTCATGCTCATTTTCACTCTCCAAGGGTGCGTCCTCCCTTTGAGGAGCATCTACCTTAGGATTACTTTTCAGGATTTATAAGATCTCACTCATTCCTTCCAACTTTTCTCCATTAATTTCCCTCTGCACAATATCTCCTTCATGATTCACCATGACTTCCTCCATACTGCAAATCCTCGAAACATTCCCCAATATCAAAGCATGAGTATTGGTCATACGAGTTTCTTCTTCCTCCGGATCCTCCACAAAGTAATGGGCGTGAACCTCTCCATTTGGTTTCACCTGAATGTCCGTCACATCTTTGTCTGGAAGACCCTTTCCTTCATACCTTCTCCTGCGGAATCCTTAGCAGCCTTGTGATAGCAGTCACGTGATTCGTATTGCGACCCCCTCAAGCTGCCCACTCCGTTAGGCGTAGGAAACTTTATCATCAAATGATGTATCGGGGTTATCACCCTGAACGCTCGCAACCAAGGTCTACCCACTAACACATTATGCACGGACTCCTGATCCAACACTTTGAAGTCTATCATTTGAGTAATAGACAGAGCTCCTTCCCCAAGTGTGACAGGATTTCTAATCGAACCCATAACCCTTACTGCTTCTCCAGTAAAACCGTAGACGTATGCATCTTCAAAATTCATGTCGCTATCTGGGAACCCCAATTTCTTGTATGTGCTGTAATACAAGATGTTCGAAGAGCTTCCGTTGTCCAAGAAGACCCGATGCACGTTCATCATCCCAATGAACATAGTTATTACCAACGCGTCGTTATGAGGATGATGTACCCACCTTGACTCTCTTTCCCTGAACGTAATATCAGCTGACTCCCCTTTGAATATTTTCGGAGGTCTATCCTCCAAGCTATGAATGTTGTTGAGCGGTAGATGTCATGCCTCTCTAGCATTTCTCTCCAATGCCTGATTACTATCACCAGCAAATGGATGTCTTACGAAGATTTCCCTAATACTCTCAGCTCTTTGGAACTTAATCTCGGCTGGCTTCTCAACAACGTCTGCTTGTGGGGGATGCCTTTCATCTTTCCCTTTGTCATCGTTTCCTCTATGTCGCTTCACCTTGTCAATTCACTCTCCCAGATACCCAACCTTGATCAATTCTTCAATCTCATCTTTTAGGTGACGACATTCGTGAGTATCGTGACCGGTAGACTCATGGTACTCGCAATATTTTTTCTTGTCTCTACTCTGCCATGAGGTCAGGCGGTCTGGTTTCTTGGAGATTCCTATGTTCTTATTTACTTCAAAGATATGATCAATGGATGCCGCCAGGGGAGTATAATTGCTCACCCTCTTTTCATAATTTGACGGTGGACTCCACTATCTCCGCACGTTCATGGCATTCACCCTATTAGGACTCCGAGCATTCCGCCGATATACTGGACTCGCAGACCTATCTCTCTTCTTAGTTCGCCCCTTTGAGTTGTTGGTATTATCATTCTTTTTGGTCTCGACAAGTGATTGCTCATTTGCTTTGAAGGACTCAGCCTGCGCAAGTACATCGGCTAACGACACAGGGTCTTTTCCTTGCAAGTATTTCCAGAAATCTGTTCCCACGCGCAGACCAACTATAAGAAGTATTTTTAGCGTCTCGTCAGTTGTGCCTCTCAACAAGGTAGACTCCACATTGAATCTTTTGAAGTATGAGGTAAAACTTTCTCCTTCCTTCTGTTTCACATTGGCCAGTGTAGTAACAGGCGGCGTATACTTCACCCATCTTGGAACTGAGTCAAAATATAAAGTTTTTATTTGCTCCCATGATGTGATAATCCTTGGGCCAAGTTTATGGAACCACTGTTGAGCACCTTCCCTAAAAGTAGCTGCCAAAAGACGACACTGTGCTAAGTTAGGTACCTGATACACATCCATTTCAATGTTGAATCGTCCCAGGAATTCCACGGGGTCGGAGTTTCCATGAAAGTGCAAGTCATTGGTCATGTTCCTATATCCATCGGGTAGCTGCGCTTCCCTTACAACAACAGAGAAGGGGGATGGGGCTTGTGCAGTTGTTGTAACCCTACCTCCTTCAAGATGGTTGAGCAACCTCCAAAGATCATCCATATTGAACGTTCCTACTCCGGGAATGGTTTGAACATTGAGTTATTGGGGTTGCTCCACAACCTGTTATTGTTCCCCTTGGTTACCCCGGGTGTACTGGCGGATCTTTCCGCCCCTCGCCATGTGGTTGCGGCTGTGGTATATCTCCATCTTGATTTTGAATATTCCCTTGTGCATGAGGTTCCTCCTGGCCGCGTCTCGGTACCTCATTGTTGTTTTGCAACCTTTCTTGAATTCGGACGCCGTCCCTGTCATGAGGACGCATCCTGGATCCATTGCCCGTAGCACTGTGAGAAGCTATGGGGACAATGACAGGGGCTTCTTCAGTTGAGGGTGCGCCCTTCCATGCTGGTATCCCATCCTTCCCCGTCCATTCCTCGAAAGGCGCAGCTATAATTTCCAAACCTTCCTCATTGAGGGGCACGCCCGTGCTCGCAGTACCGCACCCTATCATCCCTTGGATATGTAGGGGGCACACGCGTTGTATCACAGGGCCTCGCTTCTCCACCATTTCCTTCCTTTTGCCACTCTAGCAGCAACATCCTCAAATCGTCATCTTCCAATCTTATGCCAAGTCTCCTCTTCAGAGTTGAAAAATCTCTTCTTTCCTCATCTTGATTCTGGATATTTTCCGCACGATGACGCTCGTCTATCGTATGCCCAGATCTATGTGGGTGAGGAACAACCTGATTATCGATACAGGGCCTCTCTCTTTCATCAGTATCCTCATCGATAGGCTTCACAATAGGCTCGACATCATCAGAGTATTCCAAGCGCTGCTGAGTGATTCACAGGTTTCCTCCATTGGCTTGGCTGCGAACATCCTGGGTATCTCCTTCGACCACAGGCACTTTCCCCACGGCGTGGCCATGGCGGGGTAAACGACGACCCCTCCTTGTTTTACAACGCTCCACCATGCTGTTAGGAATATATGTGCATTAGTTTGATGATATGTTTAACAAAACACTTAAGTAGAAGTTTAGTGTTTGTAGCCTCAACGGATAAGACCACTTTGGCTATCCGTTGATGGTGCAGATTTACTTAGAAATAAGTCTAGTGTTGTAGCACATTTCAGTCTCTGTATTTAAGATATAATTCTTAGAAGTTGAGAGAAAATATAAGTCATGTTGACTACTAGAAGATATGCAAATAGGAAGGCCAATTGTAAATATTTCATGCCTTGTAATTTTGTATAAATGAAGTGGTATCAACGGATATCTTAAAGACCTTCAACGGATGAGAAAAAAAGCTTCAACGGATGTCTCTAAAGCTTCAACGGATAGAGCTTCAACTGCTAACACATCAACGGATAAAGCCATCAACGGATGAAGGCTTCAACGAATGTTCTGTTAAATAGCAGTTATTAAGTGGTAGTTATAACTGCAGACAGAGGCACATGGGTTGACAGAGATAACTGAAATGTGGAAGCCTAATTTCAGGAACATCAGAAAAAGCAGCCGTTCTACTCTAGTACAAAGAGGCAATAGTCAACAAAGTACTTGAGTGATATGGAGAAGAAACAAGTGGAGAACTCATTTTATTATTGTATTTTTATCTTTGTCTTCACTTGTACACTTGGTGATATATAAACCAAGTAGCAGCTAGTAATTAGATAAGAATTTTTTCCAGTGCTGTTTAGAAAAATCTTGAGAGAAAAATTATCTAGTTTGTACTAGGACGCAGCTGTGATCAACATCTTGAATCACAGATTTTCTGAAATACCATCTCTAGTGGAACAACAATCCACCAGAAAAGTTTTTAAGGTCTGTTGTGTTCTTTACATTAGTGCTTGAATATATATCTGTCTGTATTAGCTTAAAGCAATTCACACACTTGTTTATCTTGAACACAAAGCCTTTAAAACTGCTCAAAACTTGAAAAAGTTTTGAGATTTACATTCAACCCCCCTTCTGTAAATCTCATTGTTAGTCCACTAGGAATAACAATTGGTATCAGAGCAAGCTCTTGACACACAAAGAGTTTAAAGATCTTGGAAACTAACAAAGATGAGTAAGAAGGATATTGGAGTAAAAATCCCAGTTCTTGACAAAGACAGTTATCACCATTGGAAGGTGAAAATGCACCTTCATCTACTCTCCCAAGATGAAGGTTATGTAAACTGCATTGAGAATGGTCCTTACATTCCCCACAAAGTAGCCACAGTTGCTACGGCCACAATTGCTGTTGGTCAATCCATTCCAAAACCTAGAGCAGAATGGACAATGGAAGACACTGAAGAAGTCCACAAGGATAAGAAGGCTATGAACATTTTGTTTAATGGTCTTGACAAGGATATGTTTGATAATATGATAAATTGCACAACTGCCAAAGAGGTTTGGGACACAGTTCAGCTACTGTGTGAAGGTACAGAACAAGTAAAAGAAAACAAAATGCAGCTTCTCATTCAACAGTATGAGTATTTTCATTTTGAAGAAAATGAATCTTTAAATGACACATTCAATAGATTCCAAAAGCTGTTGAATGGACTGAAGCTGTATGGTAGAGTGTACCAGGTGAAGGATTCAAATCTTAAATTTTTAAGATCCTTGCCAAAGGAATGGAAACCCATGACTGTCTCCTTGAGAAACTCTCAAGATTATAAGGACTTCACTCTTGAAAGATTATATGGAATCTTGAAGACTTATGAACTAGAGCTGGAACAGGATGAGGTATTGGAGAAGGGAAGAAAGAAAGGAGGTTCAGTTGCCTTGGTAGCTGAAAATGAGAAAGAATGCAGACAAGAAACTATGAGATCTACATCAAACTCCAAAGATGGCACAAGCAAATCAGAATCAAGCAAGGGTAAGGAGCAAGTTGCTGAGAATGAAGACAACTCCAGCCAAGATGACTCTGATGGTATTGATGAGCATCTTGCATTTCTGTCCAGGAGATTTGCAAAGATGAAATTTAGGAAAAACACTAGAGCCACTAAACCTCATAAGAACATGGTGGACAAATCCAAGTTCAAGTGTTTCAATTGTGGTATAAGTGGACACTTTGCAAGTGAGTGCAGAAAGCCAACTTCTGAAAAGAAGAAATTTGACCAAGTAGATTACAAAAAGAAATATTTTGATCTGCTCAAGCAAAAGGAGAGGGCTTTCATTACTCAAGAAAAAGACTGGGCAGCTGATGGAGAAGAAGAGGATGAAGATGTGGAATATGTCAACTTGGCTCTCATGGCTGATTCTGAGGAAAATGAAGTTAGTTCATCAAGCAACCAGGTAATCACTACTGATTTAACACATCTTACTAAAGAAGAGTGCAATGATGCTTTTAATGACATGTCTACTGAATTGTATCATTTGCGTGTGTCTCTTAAATCTCTTGCTAAAGAAAATAGTAGGATTAAAGAGAACAATCTGTTTTTAAGTAATAGAAATGCTGTGTTAGAAGATAAGTTGATTGACCTAGAGAAAACTAAGCTACATTGTATATCTGTTGAAAATGAACTAGCTGAATCTGTTAAGAAAGTAGAAATACTTTCCAATCAATTTGAGTGAGAGGCTGGGTTGCACCCAGGCAAAAGGAGAGATTGAGAGCTCAAATATGCATGCTATTTCTTCCAGCATGGCAAAAGTAAGTGAGAGGAGTACCACCTTAGTAGGTGAAGGTGAAGAAGTGAGGAGTGTGAGCCAGGGGGAGCCCCTGATGCAAAAATATAGAGAAAAAGAGAGAAAGGCAGGTACAACAGATATAAGGGTGGATCCAGCCATTGCTAGTGAGTCAATGATTGTGGATGATGCTGAAAAGGAAAGACAATTTCAGCAACATTACAAAGCTGTAATTGATAACATTTCCTTGGATGCTGACACTTTTACTCATCCTGTGTCAGCCTATCAGTTGTTGGCTGCTCAGGGCAATGAGGAGGCAGAAAATACACTACATCTAGTACATACAACAGAATCTCTTCAAAGGGATAAAGCTGACAAGATGCCTTCTACAGCTGGTGAGTCATCTGAGGAATTTGGAGTAAATTCTGATGATGATGACTCTGTTTCTTTTGATGGAAGCATGGACTTAGGGGGAGATGAAGGCCCTAGTTCTATTCCAAATTTACCTGAATGGGCCTTGACAAAGGAGTCTACACCAGGGCAATTCAATGTCTCCTTAGTCAAACAAATCAGTACTATCCAACAGGCCATTCAGAAAACTTCACATGCTGGTACCAATGCAATCCTTACAGCTCACCTGGACTCACTGCATCTCATGAAGTTGCAGCAAGTAAGACAGAATCTGAGTGTGGATGAACTCAAGAAGGATATTGCTGACTTGAAATCCTACAATTCTGAAAAATTGGATTCAGTCATGCCCTATGGTACAATGAAGGACTTATTGTTGAGATTGAAAAAGGATTCAAATACTGAAAAGAGGCTGGCTAAGTTAGAAGACAGAGTCCAAGTTATTGAAAATTCTGTGGCCAGCATTCTTCACAACCAACAATCTCAAACAAGTCTACTTATGCAGCTGGCAAAGGCACAAGGCTTGACCCCTCTCCTTGATGATAACAAAAAGGGGGAGAGAAAAAGGGAAGGGGAAGGAGAGCCATCTACAAAAATCCAAATATCTAAAGTGCTAGTTCATGCCATCACTACTTCTCCAATTATGCAAATCAAAGGAAAGCCTGATGGAATTGACCTAATCCAGCTAGCAGCAGCTGAAATTCAAGTGAAAGAGCAAATGAGGAGAATTGATGAAAGGGTGCAACAAGTGTTTGGCTCAACACAAGATAAATCAATATCTGTGAAACATAGCACAAAGGTTGAACCAATCATTTTAAGCACAAGACAGAAAGGAGGAATAAGGTTGGAGAGACTTCTTTCAAGAATCTAAAACCTATAGTTCTCAAGTCCATCACTAGATCCAGCAATGACTCCACAAAGAACCCCCTAGACTTTGCTCAGATGAAAGAAGTGGACTTTCCTCTTCCAAAGCCTGATGAAGACAAAGTTTTGGGTGCTAACATCATAAAGCACAAGGAGACCAAGGACATAGTTGAAAGAATGAACATGGACATTATCTTTAGAGAGGGAAAGAGTATCTGTGTGATGCAAGGACATCCCAAATTTCCAAAGGCCAAGAGGGAAGAAACCAAAAGGTTGAAGAAAGAAGCTGAAAAACTCAAGGCTGACAAAAGAGCACAA
Organism: Apium graveolens; assembly: GCF_009905375.1. Lineage (NCBI taxonomy): Eukaryota > Viridiplantae > Streptophyta > Magnoliopsida > Apiales > Apiaceae > Apium > Apium graveolens. The sequence goes on from NC_133650.1 coordinate 75,193, forward strand.
GCAAAGCTTGAACAACAGCTAAAGTCAAGTCAAGTTGAAGGAGAGAAAGGAATTGAAGTCAGGGGTGAAGACAAGATTGCAAACCTAGATGAGGTTTTTGGGAGTATATTTGGTGAGAGTATGGAGGAAAGAGAGGAATGACAGAAGGGAAACAGAAGAAATGCCAAGGCACATAGAAGGAGTGAAGATAACACTGAAGAAACTAAATCAATATCTAAACCACTACCTTCCATACCTGAACCCTTTGTTGCTGATCCCACTATAAACATCCATGGTGAACTAATCATCCCAAAAGAGGAACCTATTGATTGGGATACCATCAAATTGCCTACCTTTTTAACCACTCTTCCACTACCAAAGAAACAGAAAAGAAAATCCAAATCTACACCTCCCCTAACCTCTAAGAAATTCACTCAAAAACAAAAACCTAAGCCTAAGCCACCCATTTCTAAAGATGATTATGTTCACATCTGTGACATAAAAGAAATTTCAGACATTGAACTCTATCTGGATGAGCTGGAGGATGTAAGGGGAATAGCTGCCTATAGACAGCTACCAGAGAGATTGGTGTTCAGATACAAAGGAGCTGGGGAAAGAACATGGCCTCTCTACAGGATTCTGAATGAAGGCTACTCTACCTTGATCAGAGTCTTTTCAGCCATACAAAAGGATTCTGGCTTTACCAGGACTGCCAAGACTGAAATTCTCAACAAGATTGCCAACATAAGGAAAACTTGGAGGGAGCCCAATGCTTTGCCCAGAACTTTACTCATTCAAGAAAGGGGAATTACAATCCACAAATCACCTCATTGGTTGATGGAATTTAGAGATGATAAAGGAGTCAGAAGATTTTTCAGACTTGAAGACCAACTCAAGATTGCCAGCAATGAAACTCTCAAGGAAATACAATCTAAGTTGGATATCAGTGATGATGATGAAGCTGAATTCTACAGACAACTCCAACTCCAAATTGAGGAAAATGACAGAGGGCTAGGAAAGAAAACAAGGGAACAAAGAAGAAACAGATGATTTGCTCAGACTAGAGGAGCACCCTTGGAAATTCTGTAAATCTTCAATTACCTCCTAGTACATACACTTTTGCAGCACTTTTAAATTTCTACTTAGTTGCAATTCATATATTTGTTAAGTGTTTTGTTATCATCAAGTTAACCCTGAATTTATGTCTACAATTATAATAGACATAAATAGGGGGAGATTGTTAGGAATATATGTGCATTAGTTTAATGATATGTTTAACAAAATACTTAAGTAGAAGTTTAGTGTTTGTAGCCTCAACGGATAAGACCACTTTGGCTATCCGTTGATGGTGCAGCTTTACTTAGAAATAAGTCTAGTGTTGTAGCACATTTCAGTCTCTGTATTTAAGATATAATTCTTAGAAGTTGAGAGAAAATATAAGTCATGTTGACTACTAGAAGATATGCAAATAGGAAGGCCAATTGTAAATATTTAATGCCTTGTAATTTTGTATAAATGAAGTGGTATCAACGGATATCTTAAAGACCTTCAACGGATGAGAAACAAAGCTTCAATGGATGTCTCTAAAGCTTCAACGGATAGAGCTTCAACTGCTAACACATCAATGGATAAAGCCATCAACGGATGAAGGCTTCAACGGATGTTCTGTTAAATAGCAGTTGATAAGTGGTAGTTGTAACTGCAGACAGAGGCACATGGGTTGACTGAGATAACTGAAATGTGAAAGCCTAATTTCAGGAACATCAGAAAAAGCAGCCGTTCTACTCTAGTACAAAGAGGCAATAGTCAACAAAGTACTTGAGTGATATGGAGAAGAAACAAGTGGAGAACTCATTTTATTATTGTATTTTTATCTTTGTCTTCACTTGTACACTTGGTGATATATAAACCAAGTAGCAGCTAGTAATTAGATAAGAATTTTTTCCAGTGCTGTTTAGAAAAATCTTGAGAGAAAAATTAGCTAGTTTGTACCAGGACGCAGCTGTGATCAACATCTTGAATCACAGATTTTCTGAAATACCATCTCTGGTGGAACAACAATCCACCAGAAAAGTTTTTAAGGTCTGTTGTGTTCTTTACATTAGTGCTTGAATATATATCTGTCTGTATTAGCTTAAAGCAATTCACACACTTGTTTATCTTGAACACAAAGCCTTTAAAACTGCTCAAAACTTGAAAAAGTTTTGAGATTTACATTCAACCCCCCTTCTGTAAATCTCATTGTTAGTCCACTAGGAATAACACATGCCCAACCTCGAGTTAAAATTATTTAGAGTGGCGATACAGCCGATCCAAGATATTAGCATTGCTGATGAGAACTGGTGGTATTCCACCCACATCAAGAGTTCGCGGAGGATCCATTATGTTTCTGGGCACGTAGTGTTCATGGCGAGTGTAGCCTCCCTCGCATTCTCCTTCAGATTTTCTATCATTTCCATCATAAGAAATCCTATCATGATTGTAAGACATCTTTTCCTCCCAAGACTATGATCTTAATCAGTAACCCCTCCTTCTAGCGCCAATTTATTGACGAAGGAAACTGGTAATAACAAATCTTGAGGTTTCTCGCCGGACTAAAGATATGTAACGGTGGTTCTTCGCCGGAAAATTAAGCGGTGTATGGTGGTTGTATGTTAATTGGTGGCTGAGATTGATTAGGGCAAGTGGTGGCTCCTTTTCAGCTCTCAACTTCTTACCCCTCTCAATTTGCCTACGTATCCTTTATATAGGGATCAAGCCTGACGTAGTTCTTGGGGAACAAGAAATCTAATAGGCTTAGACTTCTCATTCCTAGTCCCGGTAGAAGTCTCTCTAGAATCCATCTTCCGCTAGCTTTAGGAATGTCCAACTATGAGGCCCAATCGCGAAGGCCCAAGGTTCGTCCGTAATCGTAGGAATTCACGGATAGTGCATCTCCCTACGCAAGGATAACACTCCGTTACAGTTATCTCCCTTGATTTACGAACACAGGTATAACCACGGTTCACCCCAAATACCAGACGCGTCCTTGTCTCCCGAATGAGGATAACCCACCAGATAGTATGACAGGTGATTCCAAGCTCTTAGGTGCAAAGTGCAGGATGACTCCAAAGTTCTCCAACAAGGACACCCGTTGAATACAAGAACAGAGTTTTCAGAGCACACACCAAAGTTAACCCCACATCCCCAACGAGGACACCCATTGAATATAGGAGGAGGTCTTCAATCATCAGGCATACCCCTGGAGATTATCAAGCTTTTCACGGACATCCCCCTCATTGACCGTCTCAAGGAGGGAATTCTTCAAAGAGTACCTGCAACAAATATGTTGGTATAAACAATCTCTATTACTCTTTCCATGCTTGCCTTGTCCTCAAGATATCTTTGTTCGCCTTGTCCTAGATGAGGACAAACCCAACTATCCAAAAGTATGCATCTCCCAAGGACAGGACGCGTCCTCTTCCCGTGGAATGCACACATTTTCCTTGTATTACAAACTTATCATGTGGACAATCTATCTTGTCAATTCTACCCATGCAAGGCGTGCCCTGAGCTCTGGGCACGTCCTAGACCATTGAGATTTCCTTCACATCCCTGGCATACCAACCTTGACCTCAAACGACCCAAATCACAGTCTATTCAATATTGGACGCGTCTTATATATATACAGTGGGCGCGTCCTCTCTTAGCACATTACAGCCTACAACTTAACCCTTTATTTCTTTACCCTAATTCTATTCCAATTGACCCGTTTTCGACCCAAGATGATCCGACCAAATTTTGGCCATAACACAATGTATACTCACTACAAGAAATATTGAATCGGATAATGGTTTTACACCGCTGTCTAAAAGATGAATTTTTTGTTGTCTATCCGGGGGTGGTGTGTTTGGCACTCATACAATGGTTACTCACCATTATAACAAATACACCACACAACTAAATATAAAGCCTTTGTCTCATTTTATTCACACAATGCATATGACCCTTTCTAATATTCTACAAATAACAGTTTTCTAGCCGTTGTAACAATTTAGAGGTACAATAGTTAAAAATAGTGTTATGTAAATTGACTACTACAACAGTTTATGTATTTATTTCATCTAGTTACACAATGGTTTTTATTAAGAAAATAAATGTATGAGATACTTTATACAACGGTTTTTTATTTTTGGGTATTGTGTTTTAGCTATGCTCACAGCAGCTTTTGTAATGACCAAGATTTTGTTAGAAGCTAATCTAGTAATGGTATGTAGTGATCCCAGAGTGTTGTTAGGATTTGTACATACAATGGTGTTAATAATTTGATCTATTGTGCAAATTATTAAGGCACAATGTTTAAGTTCTATTAATGAGTTGTATAAGTTTGGTTCATACAAGTGTATGCCTTTTAAAACATCATTGTCGAATATCTTTAGCACAATGGTTTACTTTTGTGCCAAATATTATCTAATATAGCTTAGAACAATGGTTTACTTATGTACCAACTGTTGTCTAGTATAACTTAGCACAATAGGTATTTTTATTTTACTAAACAATTGTCTGTCAAACATAGCAATGGTTCTATACCTATTCTATTTATAAATAAAGCCTTTACAAAAGTAAATTGCAAAATCAAATACCAAACCATTCAAAAACCAAATGTACCATGCGATAAATACCATAACATCCGATAAACTTCATAATTCACCAACTACACCAAAGATCCACTTCAACCATAAGTACATACATCCACCAAACTTCAACAACCATAAAAAGTTCAGAAAAACTCCACTTAAACACCATACCAACAACGTCAATAACTTAAACTAGTTCATCTTACCAGCACAAATTACATATAAACTAGTCGCGAGACTAACTTAACATGAATAAAACTTCATGAAGAATTTGGCGAAGTCCATCTTGATCACGTTTAAGTCATCCTCATTGTAAGCCAGATTGCCTCTACGAATCCACTGAAAAACAAATAAAGTTTTGACAGTTTTATAAGCCACTGTGTTGATAGTGAACATAAAGTACAGCCGACATAAAGTTGTAATTTAAAATTAAAAACAAGAAAAAATCATACCTTAGTTGCAAATTGAAGCTCTTTGTCATAACAAATTTCTTTCATATATCCCATAACAAAAAGGCCACAGTCCCGGACCCCTGTCTGCAAAGGAATTCCCTGAAAAAAAATAAAAAATAAAATTAATCACATATTTTACTTGCATATATGAGAAATTATAAAAATATATTATTACCGCCATATTCTCCCAACAAATTTTCTTCCTGGCAACCTTATTCAGCGTCTCTTTGTACATCTTTATCGAATTGTTAGAAAGTAGTACAAGTCAACAAAAAACATTTTGCGTAAATAACCTAAAGCAATTAAAAATATTGACTCACTTGTCAACAACATCTACCCATTCATCGCTTGCAATACGACGCTTAAGAGGATCCATGTGGTATACTACCTCCGTCGTTGGAACAACAACAGTCAATGACCAGTGATTCCTACCAAAGCATGAGAAGATGTGTCATTGAGAAATTCAATTATGCAGTTAGATGTTACCTCAAAAATAACCAAAGGTAAGTTGAAGAAATAATTAAATAAATTACTTATATCTCATTTAATTATGTATTTAACAATTTACAACTTACCAAATTAATTTACAAGTTACCAAATTTAAAGTTCCAGCCATACAAATATATTCTACAAATTTCTAAAATTCACTAAAAATATAAAAAAAATGAAAATTAAATTACAAGTACTTAAACATCTTAATGAGATCATAAAATATGAAGTGTACTTATAAAGTGAGAAATGCTTACACGTCATTGAAAGGAATAAGAAAGCATTGTCCTTCCTTAGCATTCATAAAACGGTTGGCAAGCGCACGTGACCTCTCCCCTGCATTGCCACAACCAATGGCTCCAACCATACCCGGATCCACAAAAGCAATCATATTCGTCATTTTATTCTTTCTCAAAAACTCATACAAGAAGATGTAAACAAATTAAACAATAGTTGGAATCTAATTTCATTTTATTTAAAGAACAATTAAAATAAGAATGCACTCATTTTTAATTCAAGATAATTAACAACAAATTGAAAAAGCTAATGTACGTGGAAACTTACTGAATGAATATGGTAATGATCGATCCGCATATTTCACCTCTACCACATAGGGAATGTATATCTTGCAGAAAGATCACCTGCTTCTTTGTGACAGCAAAATGCTTGTTCATTTAACTGAAACTTACGGTTCTACCATCGCTTGAAGCATCCTTTGCCCACATCCACAACCGTTTTAAATATGATGGATAATTTACACCCATCTCTACATGAAGCTCATCCTCCACATCATCAGTTTCTATCACTACAGGCTTTTTTGTTTTCTTGGAACCAACTTTCTTCGCACCACGCTTTTTGACATTCTGAAAATAAAAACATGCACGTCAACACAGTAAAAACATAACAAAATATATCAATTACACACACACTATCATCAATCTTTACCTTTGGAGTAGACAAAACTTGGGTACTGCTTGTGTTCCCCACCACGAGATCCCTTGGCCATGCAATAAAAGAACCTATTTCATCAACCCGACCATATGCTACGATGTTGCTTACTGATCCTATTTCTGGTTGATAAACACTGGATAAACCATCCAACTTCAACCCTTTAGGATGATTCTCAATTTCAACAAACTCATTATCAGCGTCAACCATAAAGGCCTCCTCACCTTTGAAAAAAAACATTATGCTCATTCTCCTCTTCAATATTTTCATATCCAACATTATCCTTAGAAAAAAATTCTACATTCTCCTCATCACCATGATCTGAACCTTCATCCCCAGATTCCACATTCAGCTTTTTCCTTACAATATCATTCCTATCATTCTCGTTTACGAACTGAGGCACGCCCTTTAAATCTGAGCAGCTTCCTTGTTGGGAATCAATAATTGGGCTACCCCTTTGACCAATACCTTTTGCCATTTTCAATTTTGCTCTGATCTTTTCAATTTCAGCAGTCCAGAATGCATCTCTCTGTTTTATAATTTTCGGAGTCTCCTCAGCCATAAAGTTTTTAACCCCCTCATGTATCCTCTCCTCAATAGTCCTTGATTTTTTCTATCTCGGCAGATCAAAATAGATAGACTATTTCACATGGCTCCCCTGCCCACGTACTCTGCCTCCATGCTCAAGCTTACTGAGCACCATGGTTAACACTTCATTTCTACCTTCTTCTACCAATTCCCTTTCTTTAACCTTCTTCTTGAGCAACTCCTAAAAAGACCACAGTATAGAAGAAGTTATAAATCAAATTGGAACTATGATGAATATTCTCAGTTAAAATATAAATAAAAAACTTACTATGTTCTCAGCTTTTTCTTTAACATTCTCATTTTTAAAATTTCCATCTTTGTCTTTCCTTGCAAGGACCCAGGCATCCGATCGATCTATCGGTTCTTCTGGATGTTTTTTCAACTGCATGTACGATATGTTTTATTAATGATTCAAAGATACAAATTCATATTGAGCACACAAAGTATATAAAAAGACTAAGTAGATTTTGGTTGTCATCACTAACCCATTCCATTTCTAGGTTGGCATAACCTTTTCGAGACATTAGATGATGATACTCATTCATCCGACTTCTTTTTACCAGTTCTTCATGAATTTTCTGTAGAAAAAAGCACCAACAAGGTTAAAACATCATGCTAAATACCTATCCAATTATTGAAATTGATAAATAAATAAAAATAATAAAAAGTTTACCTTAAAATCATCTCCAAGACGATCAGCAACAAATATCTCCCAGTGCGACTTTTCTATGAACGTGTAGTCAGCCGGAGGAAAAGTGAGTTTTTCTGGTTGATTCCGGTGTTGAAGGATGTACTCTGTCGTGAGCCGGGATTTGAACTCTCTCCACTTTTGACAAGCGGATTCCCATACCAGTTTGCTTGCAGGTACAATAAAGGCCATCTACGTACATAAGAAATAAAAAATTCAGATATGCAAGTTAACGAATGAACAAAATCTATAGAAAGAAAAGAAAAAAACCAATATCAAAGAGAAAGATAGGCATGTGTGTGTAGACAATTTACTATACCTGCACACAGTCCCAAATTTTATTCTTTGTCTGCTCAGGAACTTGCTTCCAACTATTATGCCAAATGGGGACTTTGGTCCTTGCCAAAACTCCAATGTACAACTGCATCTCTCCAGCTTCATCACCATACAGCTCCCCTTTTACATTGAAGGTCACAGTAAGCTTCTTATTCATTATCTTCCATCTCAGAATTCTGTGCATCGTGACACAACCACGTTTCAATAGTTTTAGTCCTTCCGGTATTTCTGGATTTTTCTTAGAATCCACTTGCTTTTTTCTTAGAATTCACTTGCTTTTTCTTCTTTGACAACTTCTTCTTTAAATTTTCAGATATCGGATTCTTCTTGACAGATATGGGAGAAGAATAAGAAGGGTTAACTTTGTTCAATGATTGTGTTTTTCTTATAGCCTTCACAACTCTCATCGCTGTTCTATTTGGAGAAGACTTTGCTTTTTTATGAGAAGCTTGTGTCTTCTTCTTTGGAGGAGCCATAATATGTATAAGGAAGGATTTGCCAAGCTAAGAAATAATAAGGGGTTTATGAGAAACAAAATTCAACCACCAAAAAATCCCCAATAATATGGGTTTCATGAGAAACAAAATCTAACACTACTAGAAAAAGTAGAATAGACATCGCCTCTTAGACATCGGTTGCTCTTGGCACCGATGTAAAAAGTTATTTTTACATCAGTTTTTCCCAACCGATGTCTTTGTGTAATATAGACATCAGTTGTTTTATCCCAACCGATATTAAAAGTGTGTTTTCAAAAAATGATCCAGCACGCCTCCCATATTTCCCCCTAGTCAAATAATTCATTCCCTCTTAAAATTCCCTCCATCTTATTTTTTACCTTTAGCAAAATTTCAAAATCGTCATCTTTCCCCCTTTCAACTTTATACATAAAATTTAAATAAATTAAAAATAAAATACATTCACATACTCTCATCTCTTAAACATAAAAACATATAAATCAAATAAATCAAAAACTTTCTCCTCTCTCTCTGCTCGACTGAAAGAACAGCTCCATCTCTCTCCTTCAACTGCTTTCGCTCTCTACCTCGCTCTCCCCGTCTCTCCCTCTCTCTCCCACTCTTTGCTCAACTACTCTCTTTACTCTCTCTGTGTGCCCTCTCGTCAAACTTTGAAAAGTTTGGAGGTTGTTTAGGATGGGAAGTAAGCTCAACTTAGAGTTTAACGGTTTAGAAGTTGAGAACTAAAAGCTCAAAGCGGTGTTTAAAACTCAAGTCAGAGGTCAAAGTTTGAATTAGGTAAGCCTTAACCCTAATTTTTAAATTGGGGATTTCAATTTCAAACCCTAAGTTTTTAATTAGTTAATTTTAATTAGATTTATATAGTTAATATTCTACCTATTTTTTAACACTTCCACGGAGTTTAATTATGCATTAAGTTGTCCACACTGCGTTGGTAGGATGGGACGAGGATGTGGATGTTACAATCATGGAGCGCAAAGAGATGCGGCAGGGGAAGATGTGAAGGGGGGATGCAATAGACTACTTTCATAAGTTGATGTTATAGTTTGATGGCGTCATGTTCTGTGTTATTTCTTTGTTGTGAACTTTTTTATTAATATATATAGCTAGATGCATGTATGAATGTGTGTATCGAGTTTTGATGCAATTATTGCTGTGTCGTGTTTCAAGCAACTTATTACTTATTTATTGTATTGATGGCTTTATGCTCTTGTATCAGGCTCTGGATTGATTACGAAGAAAGGATTCAAAGGATCGTTTGGAGAGGTTTGAAGAAAGGTCTAAATTATGTTTTTTTTTCTAATTATTAATTTAGATGGCTCCTTGTCTAAATTATGATTCTCCTACTTAATTATATGTAGTTTAGATTGGGAGTTATATAGTGAGTAAAGATTTATCTTTGGATAATGTTGAGTGAGTTATATTCAGTTAAGATCCCATTTGATAAAGAACCTGAGGATTTTATTCTCAACTAATGAATAAAAATGAAATTTATTCACACATAGAAGACTTTTTCTTTTAAACAAAGGGCTTTCTAGTTCTCAAGTTAAATGTGTCACCATTCAAGCCAAGACCGGTATCCTTTAGCTCATTAGTCATTACTATCTACTTTCAAGTCAAGTAGACATGTATTGATATCAATATGCCTTTGCGTTTCCGTAATTAGATTCCCAGATAGTTGAGAATTGGCGTGTTCTTGATATATTAAATGCTCCAATTTATATCACCAGTAGTGAAAGAAACTGGAGTAACTGTTTGGTGTTTATTGCATTTTCTCTTTGTATGATCAAGCAGATTGTGTGATCTGGTCCTTTCGTGTGTTTTTTTTAAGTTACCGTATTGATGACTTTATGCTCTTGTATTAGGCTTTGGATTGATTACAAAGAAAGGATTCAAAGGATCGTTTGGAGAGGCGGGTAAATCTGCCAAGGTATAGTAATATCTGTTTCCAAAACTGAGTTGGAGAAATCATACTTGTAATTTACTACTTAACAGACCCCTAGACTAGTATTTGTTGGTGTGTAACTAATTGTATTGCTTCTGCCTATGCCAGACATTTGCAATTCTGTCTGGAGTCCACAGCTTGGTTGCGTGTCTTTTGAAGAGATTAAGAGGGAAAGATGATGGTAAAGCATTTATATTTGATAGATGGCTCCATGTCTAAATTATGTTTTTTTTCTAATTATCAATTTAGATGGCTCCTTGTCTAAATTATGATTCTCCTACTTAATTATAAGTATCTTTTTTGCTTTGCTATTTTGTCTTTTGATTTGGATTCCGCTAGGGAAGTAAAGTTGGCCGTGTTTGTATCTGATAAAGTTCCGGAAATGGTTACGGGGGATCCTGGAAGATTCAGGCAGGTTATTACAAATCTTGTGGGAAATTCTGTCAAGGTAAGAACTATTATTCCCTAGCTAATTTCTCTTCCTTGTTTTCTGCATGAGACGTCATATGAGACTCAATTGTAGATGATCTCCCCACCTACAGTATCCTTAAGACGTTGTCTGTCTTTTAAAATAGTAATTTATATGATCTATGCCTCAAGAAATCTATTTCACAACAGTTTACAGAACAAGGACATGTACTTGTTCAAGTCCATCTTGCGGAGCATGCAGAAGCTTTAATGAAGGCAAAAGCTGACAGCTTCATGAATGGAGAATCTGAATGTGTAGTTTTATCTGATGGGGGGCGGTCTAGTACTCTAAGCGGTCATGAAGTGGCTGAAGATATGAATAGTTGGAAAACCTTTAAGAATTTGATTGTTGATGAAGAGTCCCTGCACTTGGCCACTCAAAAAGTAAGTGCTCAGGAGGAAGCATTTCAGAATGTCAAACTGATGGTATCTGTCGAGGATACAGGAATTGGGATCCCCTTAGGTGCACAAGAGCGAGTATTCACACCGTTCATGCAGGCAGACAGTTCAACTTCTAGAAATTATGGGGGTACTGGTATTGGATTGAGCATTAGCAAGTGCCTAGTTGAATTGATGGGTGGTCGGATTAATTTCATTAGTCACCCTCAGGTTGGAAGTACATTTTCGTTTACCGCTATCTTTAGAAGGTGCCAGAAGAGTGCAAATAGTGATACAAAAAAGTCTCATTCCGCAGATTTACCTGTGGCATTTAAAGGACTGAAAGCAATTTTAGTGGATGAAAAAAAAATTAGAGCTAGTATAACAAGATACCAATTAAAGAGACTTGGTTTATTGGTTGAAATTGTTAATAACATTAGGACTGCAGCCTCTATATCTGGCAGCAAAAATGGTTCTGTAAGATCAAAGTAAGTTCTATGATTCTGATTCATTTTCTTTTTCCATCTATCTGACTGTTGCAACTCAATCTAATTTGTGACTTAAAATTCTACTTGTTATGGCAGCAGGGGTTGGCAGGCAGAAATGATTCTCATTGAGAAGGACTCATGGTTATCTGGTGAGAATGATTGCTTAGACCTGGGACTATTGGATTGGAAACAAAATGGCCACATGGGTAACTCGCCCAAGATAATACTTCTCGCAACCAATATCACTAGCACTGAGTTTGACAAGGCAAAAGCAGCAGGTTTTGCGGATACTGTGATCATGAAACCTTTAAGAGCAAGCATGGTGGCAGCATGCCTTCAACAAGTAATGGGGACGGAAAAGAAAGCACAGCAAGAAAGAGACATGATGAATGGATCTACTTTTCTTCGTAGCTTGCATCTGCAAAGGTATGCTAACCAGTCTCTGATATTACAATTTTTATCTGATTATATGTTTATTAGATCTTAGAATTTAATACCTATGTTTTCCCTTTATTCTTTCTCTAGGCAGCAGAAGATGCAGATGAACAAGGGCGTTCCTCAAATGATATTTTACATGTTATTGTCGGTACCAAGTCAAATTCTTTGTATAGAAAGTAGTAGAATATATGAACGGATATGTGTAGTACTTGATATTTGGATTAGATGAATCTCTTGTATCGGATGTTTGAATATTGATTGTTAGATTTATAGATAACTGGTATTATGTAGCAATTGGTTTTGGTAGTTCATTGGTTTTTGGAATCAATATTTTAAAATGTGCATTAATAAAATAGGTACAAACATCATTACAATGGAAAATGATGTCTATCAAAGCTTAATACATCAGTTTTAGTGGACCATTAACATCAATAAAAACCGATGTTAAATACTACAGCAAAAAAAATCTTAAAACAAAAAACTGATGTTATTAAGTATTATAGACATCAGTTTGTTATAAATAGACATCGGTTACCAATTAAGAACCGATGTCAAAGGGATTGTTAACATCGGTTTTTGATAAAAACTGTTGTTACTGGTACTAGTAACATCAGTTTATTGATTAAATTGAAAGATTTTGCTTAGCTCACATATATTTAAATTGATAAAAATATCATATTATGATGATATATGAAGATTAGATATGTATGAGACATTTAATTTGAAGATATAGAAATCGGTTTTAAAGAAAGAACTGATGTTATATGTTGTATTTAACATCAGTTTATAACTGATGTTAAATGGGGGGGCTTTAACATCACCCACGAAGACATCGGATTTTTGCATTCATAGACATCGGTTTTTAGCCGATGTCTATTGACGTTTTTCTAGTAGTGTAACCACGAAAAAATCGCTAATAATGTGGGTTTTATGAGATACAAAATCCAGTAACTAACCAAGACATCATCAAAGTAAACCATTTAAATCAGTAGCAAGTAACAACATCTAAAAAAATACCAAAGAAACAAGTCATATGAGAGTTTTATAAAAATCCAACAAGAACTACATAACATACGAGGGTTTCACAAGAATCGAACCAAAATATAAAAGAATCACAGCAGAATAACATAAGAATCAAATCAAACAAGTAAAAACATTACAAATCAAGAACAAAGCAAGAACTGAACATAACCAATCAAGAATAAGCAAGAGCAAATAAGAACTGAACAGAACAAGCTTAATCAAGTAACATGCAACAACAAGCAAGAACTGGACAAATTAAAACATGCAAGTACCTTTCTTAGATTTGCTTCGATTAGAAATTGAGAAAAGAAAATGGAAGAGAAATAAAAGAGGGAAATGAAGTGTTATCGGGTAAGAAAAGAGAAATCACAAAGGGGAGAACAAAAAGGGGGAATGAAAATGAAAAGAGGGGGAAGTGAAATAATTTTGGGGAATAAACCAACGGCTTGGGTTGTTAGTGTTTTACCAATCCAACAGTTTATTTTAATTGATTGATGAATGAATTATTCATAATTGTTAGAAATTAATTGAAAAGAAGAGAATATTAGATATTTTTTAAACAACGGTTATTATTAAATATATCCTTAATCTACGATTCAGAAAATTTTGAAATAACATTTTGATTTTTTTTCTAAATAATTTCGATATTAATTAATTCATAATTTTGAATTTTGAATTTTCTCAGTTGTGTATCTCGTGTCGTGTACCTTATTGTGTCGTCCTTATCATGTCGTGTACTCAAAATCCAAACACAAATACTAAATTTTCGTGTTGTGTTAAAAATTGTCTGGTGTAGCTTATATAAATAGCTTTTTAGATACACTTAATTTATACATAACCTCGTTTACTTACTAATTCATTGCCTTTTTCTAATTTTTGGAAAATTACCTTGGGGCATGATACTCAAGAATCCTGGTATGTTATGAAATATTCTCCTGGTATGTTGGCAAAATTTAGGGAATATTTCATAACATACCAGGAATCTTGAGTATCATGCCCGAAGGTAATTTTCCAAAAATTAGAAAAAGGCAATGAATTAGTAAGTAAACGAGGTCATATATAAATTAAGTGTATCTAAAAAGCTGTTTATATAAGCTACACCCGACAATTTTTAACACAACACGAAAATTTAGTATTTGTTTTTGGATTTTGAGTACACGACATGATAAGGACGACACAATAACCTAACAATTATGGATGTAATGAGACAATGGTTTATGTATAAAAGGCTTGTTTTTACATGTTCTTACAATGGGAAATTGCAAAAATCGTTGTCTTATGTAAGAAAAAATTATGCCACCAAACCCTAAACCCTAAAACCCTAGATCAAACAAAAATTAAGGTTGAAGGCGAAATATTCAAATTTTTCGACATTAAAATGACTCGTTTAGCTTTTGTAACGGATATAGTGTCTATTTAAAAACTTAACAAATCCCGAATCTTTTATATAGAGTTATCGACTATATAGTTTGAAAGTAACCACTGAATGCACGTATAGTATATGATTACAATGTAACAAATTAAAAGAAGACACTTGTAATTTATTTCATAAACAATTAGTGATATTTAAATATATATATAATAATGTAAGTTTTAACATGTCGATTGTTCCTCTTGTTACATGTCTTCTAAGCCTACAAAATCATTTATAGCCCTTGTGTTTGTCGAAAAAGTTAATATAATACGACAATGGTTTATTGAAAAAGCACTTGTTTGTAGGTGTTACTACAATGGTAAATTGTTGAAACCGTTGTCCAATATTTTAAATAAACTATGAAACAAACCATTGTGTTTACGTTTTATTACAATGCAATATTGTTGAAACCATTGTCCTGAGTTTTAAATAAATCAAGAAACCAAATTCTTTTACTTTAAGAAAATTTCAATTTTTTTCAAAAAAAATATAAGTGGGTACACTGGTGAAAGAGGGGGAAAGTGTAAATAGTTTTGATAAAAAAATAATTTAAGCGAATACAAAGTTTAAGACAACGGTTTTTAAGAATTTTGTTGTGTGCTGAAATGCATACACCGTTTATTAATCAAAACCGTTGTACTAGGATGTTCATTTTTAGTTTTTTGACTAGCAATAAAGTACTTTGACTAGCATTATTACGTGATCATTGTTTGTCTGAAGTATCTATGTTTTATTATGCCTCTTTTTTTGTCTCCTTCATACACCATTTTTTAACAATATATTTGTCTCAGTTCTTTGATGTCTGAAGTAATCCAAGGGAACTTCACTTTGCTGAACTCAGGTAAGTTTCTGCTGAACTCATATCAATTTGGGATTTTGGTGTTTATATCGATTTGGAGAACTTGAAATTAGGGTTCATATCTATTTGGGGAATTTTAATTAGGGTCCATATCGAGTTTTATGGAATATATATGTTTGTGGAATTTGAGCAAAAGAATGGGTTTAAACTTGGTTGAGTAAAAATGGATAGATCTTGGTTGAAAGCAGATAGAAGAACACAAGAATTTAAACTTGGAGTGGATGAATTGTTAAATTTTACATTTCTGAATGGGTTTAAAGAAAATAAAATTAGTTGTCCATGCTTAAGATGCGCTCATAGTAAATCTTGGAATGCTCAGACTGTTAAGAATCATCTTTATCAATATGGTATTGATCAAACCTATACGTGTTGGATATGGCATGGAGAGTCAAATTCTGTACAGAGTCATGTAGTCTCTGAACATGACACTTCAGAATCATCCGTTGATCCTACAAACATGAGAATGGGGCAGGATATTGTCGATGATGAGGATATTTCGTGAGATTCTTCTGATTTTATTAATCATGTTCAAGGTGAAAATGAACCACTTTATCCTGGATGCGAGAGTTTTACAAAAATGAGAGCTTTAGTCAAGTTGTATAGTTTAAAAGCAAAACATGGTATTTATGATAAATGCTTTTCCGATGTCCTTCTTTTGCTTGCATCAATGCTTCCGGAAGGCAACAATATGCCTTCATCTTTTGGTGAAGCCAAGAAAACTTTATGTACTTTAGGCATGAATTATGAAAAAATACATGTGTGTCCGAATGATTGTCTCTTATACCGCGGCGAGAGGGACGAAGATGAGACGATTTGCCGAATATGTGAGGCATCTAGATGGAAGTTAAACAAGAAAGGAGAAGAAGTAAAAGGGATCCCTGCTAAGGTTCTATGGTACTTTCCATTGATACCAAGGTTGAGAAATTTGTTAAATACAACTCAGATTGCAAAGGACATGACTTGGCATAAAACCGAGCGACAAAATGATGGTAAAATTAGACATCCGGCTGACTCAAAGACATGGAAGGATGTCGATCAAAGGTGGCCTGAGTTTGCTGCAGAGGCTAGGAACCTTCGGTTAGCTTTATCCTCCGATGGATTTAATCCTTTCCATGGACCAGGAAGTGATCACTCAACATGTCCTGTGTTGCTTTCAATTTACAACCTCCCACCTTGGCTCTGTATGAAGAGAAAATATATTATGCTAAGTCTATTGATATCTGGACCAAATCAGCCCGAAAATGATATTGATGTATACCTTCAACCACTTATAGAAGATTTTCAGAAATTGTGGCATGGAAAACAAGTTTACGATGCAATTAAGAAAGAGTCTTTCATACTAAGATGAATTTTGTTATGGACAATTAGTGATTATCCAGCCTTAGGAAACTTGTCGGGTAACATCATTAAAGGATATAATGCTTGTGTCGTTTGTGTTGATAAAACAAAACCTACCAGGTTGGCTACTTACAAAAAGACGGTGGTTATGAGACATCGTAGATGGCTGCCCAGAAATCATCCATATCGAAGGCAAAAATCAGCCTTTGATAACACCTTGGAGAAGTTGTCAGCTCCTATTCCTTTAACTGGAGAGGAGGTGTTAGAAAGGGTACTACCACTAGCGGACCATGTTTATGGTAAGACACAAAACCAACCTCGGTGGAAAAAAGGGGAACCTCGACCAATTTGGAAAAAGATGTCTATATATTTTTAGCTTGAGTACTGGAAGTTTTTGCCAGTTCGCCATACCCTCGATGTGATGCATATAGAAAAAAATATATGCGAGGCTTTGACCAGTATATTGCTAAATATTTCCGGGAAGACAAAAGATAGAGAATCTGTTCGTATTGATATGGCTGAAATGGGAATAGGAATGGAGCTGAGGCCAAAAAATCCTGGAAAAAAAGAGAAGTTACCGATGGCATCTTGGAACTTATTGCATAAAGAAAAAAAGATTGTCTGCTCGTCCTTGATTGACATGAAGTTACCTGATGATTTTTGTTCGAACCTTATGGGTATAGTATCAATGGACACACTGCGACTTGTTGGAATGAAATCTCACGACTGTCATATAGTGTTGCATCACTTGCTCCCCATCGCACTTCGGTCAGTACTTCAAAAATAGGTAAGGTGCACTATTATCAGGTTTTGCCTTTTTTTCAAGGCAATTTGTAGTAAAGTCATTGAGGGCGATAAATTAGAAAAAATGCAGTCTCAATTGGTGGAGACCTTATGCCAGCTAGAAAAGCACTTCCCCCATTCCTTATTTGATGTAATGATCCATCTCTCAGTTCATCTTGTAAGAGAAGTTGAGCTTTGTGGTCCTGTCTTCCTACGTTGGATGTATCCTTTCGAGAGATATATGAAGACGTTCAAGGGATATGTTCGAAACAGGGCTCATCCGGAAGGCTGCATCGCTGAGGCCTATATTGCAGAAGAGGCGATTGAGTGTTTAGTTAATTTTGAAGAACCAGCAGTTGGGTTACCAGGTAGGGATAAGAACAAGGAGAAATACAGACCCTTATCTGGTGCAATAATGATAAAGCCGAGCATCAAGGATTTGCACCAAGCACATCTATGTCTTCTACAAAATAGTAATGAATTGACCCCATATTTCAAGTAAGTTTCTTTATTTAGATTTTTGATTTTTCAGTAATAAATACATCTATTTTTTGTTCCATGATTTTATGATTTTTTTCAATAAAAGCTGACATTGATTTACTCACAGTGAACATATGGCCTTCTTGGTGGCAAGATATCCATTACATGAAAATGATGAGGAATGGCTAAAGAACAAGCAAAATGAAACATTCCCTAATTGGTTTCAAAAGAAGGTAATAGCTAGACATTAATTTTTTTCTAATATAAAGAAATCAAGTAAATGTCTAATTGCTTTAGTATTTTTATTTTTTGGACATATTTTGTCAGAATTGCTTGATGTGAAAAGTATGGTATCTAAGGAGGTAATGTGGCTTGCAGAAGGGCCTAACAAGTATGTCCCGACATTCAGTGGCTATAAAATCAATGGTGTTACCTATAGCACAAAAGATCGTGATGAGACGTGACAAGTTCAATGCAGCCGTGTTTGTGTTCATGCTGATACAATGCTCGTGCAGGGTAAGGATAAGAACATTGAGCATATTTCACATACATTTTATGGAGTAATCACAAGTATTTGGGAGTTGGACTATAACCATTTTCGAGTCCCTATCTTTCGGTGCAATTGGGTAGATATGAACAAAGGGGTTAAGATAAATGATTTAGGATATACAGTTGTTAATTTACATAAGTTAGGTTTTCTGAACGACCCTTTTGTGTTAGGTAAACATGTCAAGTAAGTTTGTTATATTGACGACCCTCTTGAAAAATTCTGGTTAGTTGTATTAAAATTACCAGACAAGTTCGATGATCCAAGTGACGATGAAAATGAGGGATCCGTAGAAATTGAACTTGAGAATGAGGTAGATGTCACCATGTTCCCAACTGTTGATGAAGTCGAGGAAGAAAATAGCAGTTATATGCGGGAGGAAGAAGAGATGATTCAGCTTCCATAATTATATCAACTGATCAGATGTTGCCTATAAGTGCCTATGTTATCCCATTTGCTTATAATTTGTACTTAATCAAATTTGGTTGGACAATTTATTATAAGATTTGCTTTGGCATTGTTCTTGAAGGATTTGGTTTGATTTTTATCCCAGAATTGTTATATGTAATTTGTACCTTTCAGTTAGGTTGAGAAGTTTTTTGTACATCTGGTTTGACAACTTGTTGGAAGCATTTCTTTGACAATGTTCTTAAAGCATTTGGTTTGCTTTTTGTCTAAGGATTGTTTTATGTTTTAGGCAATTTTTTTAAAACCCTCTGAAAATTAGACAACGGTTTTTCATGAAAGTTGTTGTAACATATTTTCTAATGCTAGTGATTCAGACAACGAGTAAGACACCATTGTCTGAAACTCTTTTACTCAACAGAGGTGATAAACTATTGTCTTTTATGCTTTATTTCTAACATTGGTTTTTTTGCACCATTGTCTCAAATAAATAACACATTGGTACCGGAAAACCGTTGTCTAAGTTGCATAACAGTACCCATTGTGTAAAACCATAGAAAGCACACCGGTTTATCGTGACCTAAACAACACTTGTACCAATAGATGTCACACAATGAGGATGAATACAACCATTGTCTCATTGGAGCACAAGGGCACCATTTAGACAACAATTTCGAATAAGTTGAATCACCATTGTGTGAAACAGAATGATACAAGGCTTTTTGGTCAACTACCAATTAACCGTTGTCTGATTTTTTGGGACAACAGTTTTTTTGGCCACCATTATGTAACAGGTGTTGTCTGATTCAATTTCTCGTATAGTGACTAGTCAGGGTACAGAGGAGTAGTGAGTAGTGATTAATGAAACGAAATAGCCGTTTAAACCAAATACACCAATTTTTGAAAACTTAGTTCAATAAGAGTATTGACGTTGTGTTCACCACAAGTACAAACCCCCCGGTTAAAATTTATTTAACAAATAAATTTAATTTACCAGTTAATGCAGTTTATTCAATTTATTAATTAAAATAACTATTTTTGGGCTAATACTTTTAACAGTTGACTACTAATGCTAAAAATGATCTTATCAAATAATTTTTTTGAGAGGGTATAAATAAAATACAAGATACATAATGAAAGGAATATATTTCATTTAAGAAAATTGCCCATCCAACTGAGAAATACACAAGATATCTATGAAAGTTTAGACAATAAAATTTTAATGTCCGAAAATAAAATTTCTGAGACGACTGAACTCATTTTTCTTAAAAAAATGAAAATTAAATAATTTTGTGTGAAAAGTGATTTTTTTTTTTTTTTTTTTTTTTTTTTTTTTTTTTATCGTAGGTAACCCGCAGCCGCTACCCTTCGGGTGCGCACTGGGTAAAATTTCAACTAAATGAATAAACACCAAAGCTAAAAATTGAATAAAATAAAACAAAATATAATCATAGGGATTCCTTTAGTTATACATAACAAAAAAAACTTTATTTGCATGGTCAAAATGATATTAATAACAAAATATATTTTACGAAAATAATTCATAAACTCGTACCAATAAAAAGACCCACTAATTAGAGTGCGCACCCAAATTGTTCACAAAATATTTAGGATATGCGTAATTTCGTTACACGTACATAACATGCATGTGCTTTGTGAAAATAAAATTTATTTATTTATCATTCTTTACGCGTTTTGTGAATGTTTGTTTGGTGTAACATACACAATTTCTATATGCATGTACCTTGAAAATTCAAGGGAGATATCCGAGATATCATTACATTTTCACTTCATTAAAATGTTATTGATGAATTGAACAACATGCGAAAATTGCTATTAAATTTCGATGCACTGTGTGTGCGTTAATATAACAAAAATACTTGAATTCCCCCCATATATAATTAAGGAAGATCTAACAACCTCACTAGGAAAAAATAATGCTAGAAGCACAAAGTGCACTATCAAACCAGAGATTTAAAAAATACAAAAGTTATCGAATAAGGTTACAAGAAATTAGTATTGTTAATTATTTAAATACAAAATATTGGAGAAAACTTTATTTAATATAGATGAGTCTGTTTGGTCAAGTTTTAGATAAAAGTATCATTCATTAGGAGAAAATTTTAATTACGATCATCCATATTAATTCTTTCTGATTCAAATATCATTTTAGACAAGTATAGAAAAATATATGTGAAGATGGTAAAATTAATAGAGACATATTCAATAGATTAGAATCCGGATTTTTTCCATAAATTTTTCTTTAAATGAATAAAATTTCTCATAAATATAAAATTGATTAGCCTAAAATGTTATTCATAGGTTAATAAAAGTCCTATATTTTAATTTTGTCGTTTGTCCTATATATCTCTTCTATATATAATAGCCCAACAGGGTATAATTTCATGAGATTAAAAAGTCTCGTTGAAAAGACTAATAAATTACCCCTGTTTTTAATATTTATATAAAAAATGTGGTTCGTGGGAATCGAACTCAGGTTATTTCATACACATAATAGTTAAGTATGCTAAATAAATATTTTATTTAACTTTAAAGATATTTACTTGAATTACGTAAAAAAAGATAGTTAGTTAAATATTTGTACAGTTAATTTTAAAGAATTGAATTCCAGATATAAAATTAGGCATAATACATAAATGAATTATTATCTTAATTATTAATCATTTTTTAGTTTGAAAATATATCTCATATATTTTTAACATATTTTTTATTATAAAAAGTAATTAAAATATACATATATAATTTTTTTTTAAAAACAGATATAAAATTAGGCATAGTACATAAATGGATTATTATCTTATTTATTAATCATTTTTTAGTTTGAAAATATATCTCATATATTTTTAACATATTTTTTTATTATAAAAACTAATTAAAGTGTACATATATAATTTTTTAAAAAAAATATTGAAAATATGATCGCTTATATACAAATAATTTATATTGGTATTACATATTTAGATAAGCTCGAATCATAATTAGTCAATGCATTTTAGAACTTGACCCATTGTTCAAACAATACTCGAAATTTGACTACATGACCCGGCCGAAAAACATCGTCACATTCTACGTTTAGTAAATTAAAATTACAAACTCGGCGAGAATATCTTACCAATAATGTGAATTTTTTTAATATTTTGTGTTAATATAAATTAATGTGTTTGAGGTCTTTATATGATCAAGTCAATTGATTATTTATATTAAAATTACTAACTTCACTAGTAATGTATTATTATTTTTGGGATTTGTCCTATTTTAAGAATATTTGAAATTTGAAATGAGATCTCACGAGATTTGTTAAAACTACAATGATATACTAAATTGATTTATTTTTCATTTTTCACTTTAAAAAACTAGCTTTTAAAAATTAATTCTTTTAGATCAGCAATATTTACTGATCAAGATAACATTGAACAAATATTTTGAATTATTTTAATATTTTGAATTATTCAAATAAAAGTTATATCTATACGATATTGTAGCATTTGAATCAATGTATTTTATATTATTTAAGGAAAAAAATATATATTATTCAGTAATTTGAAGGAATTAACCAGTTCAACTGATATTTATAAAACTTTATCGAACTGAATTTTTTTAATTTTAGGAGAATAGTATAAAATGTTATCAAATTATTATATGAAGAAATATTAGAGTCGTAATGAAAGAAACTTAAAAACAGTTTAAATAACGATATAATTACTATTTTTCTTTCGAATTCTTGAAAAAAAATCATGAATATCAATAATAAGTCTTAAAAATATATAATTCATTTTTATGTTACAACCATGATTGATACCCGGTTGCGTAAAAAATAGATATGAATTGTTTGTTAGTGATAATGTGAATATCATATATAAATAATAGCAATTTATTTATTACATAATTTTAATTTTTGAATAATTATAAATGCATGTTAGTTAAGTAATCAATTGTCTCACTAGATGTTAATAATGATTATACATATACATAAATCAAATATTTAACATATAAATAATTGAAACCATCATGATTTACTAAGAGATATAACATACAATAATTTACATGTTAACACACATATACATATAACTTAATCTTACTTTCTTAACAGTAGTGTAAATAAAAAACTAACATTTTCCCATACATACATGATACATACATACGTTGAATTTCAAAAAATAATATTTTTCATTAAAATCAACTTTAATATTAATAATAATGTAAATTCTCCATTATTGTATATTATGATTGCAAGACATTCTGACTTCAGTTATGCATTTTTTATCTTTTTAAATTGAGTATGTCAATTGTAAGTTAGTAGTGAACTCAGTAATAATATAGAGCATTAAATAGAGTTTATTTAAATAAAATTCAAGATTTTGGTCAACTCAAGAGCATATTGTTGGAATTGCTCTAAAACATTATAATTGTGTGGTGTATAAAAAAACTCTAGAAAATGACCTGTAAGTCGCATGTTATTATGCTAGTTTATTTTTAATTTAAATCTGATTAAAATCAATATTTTTAAACATATTTTTCTTAGTTAACATCAATAGTTGCATAACCCTTACAAAGGCAGCTTCATCATTGTTAAATTTACAAGCATCATTCAAATGTTATTTTTTTCTCATTCACGGGCACGGCACACAAAAAATCCAATCAAATTTGAATGCACCATGCATGTATCAATCTCTATAAAAGTTCTTCTAATACTGTTGCAGAGGAACGACATCGGAAGAGAAAAAAACACTGACAATATAAACATGTACTTAGGGTATTAAAAATAGGTGCGTCACCAGAAATGGGTACGTTAAGAAAAAGTATTTATTATCGACTAATTTTTACAATTTTAAATTCCAAAATAATGGAGAAAACTTTATTTAGGTGAGTGTTCGTGTGAAGGTGTTGTATTACTGATAGATGCTAATTAGATCATATTAATGGTATCTAAACTTTGTTTACCTATTACTTATACTAGTTTACAAGTAGGAATTTTTTAATAAATTAAGCATGTAATTTTCAATATTTTTATAATTTTATAAGGAAAAATAAATTTGAAATTTAGTCCTCACCTCAGTGTTTGAGTTTTTTTAACCTTAGTTCATTCAACACCTGCTAAATAGTAGTGTTAATTTAATATTTAATATATATTCAAATGAAAATATCTTAAAATTATAAAAAAAAGATTGATACAGATTTTATATTCAAAATTATAGCACTTATACTTTATTTTGATCATTAAAAACACTTTTTATTATTTGAATAAAACTTCTCTAACAACCATATGCACTTTTTAATATTACATTTATTAGTTCTAAACTATGTACTTTAAGATCTAAAGATAAATTCGGTCTAATTCGAATTTAATATTGAATAACTCAAAAAATGAAAAAAAGGTAAAAAAAAGAACCAATATAAAAATATAATCATTTAAGTTTTTTCAAATTTACACATTAATCTCATTATATAATCTATATATATATATATATATATATATATTCAATTACATACCTATATAATTGACGATTTTCATCTCTTTAGTTATAACCTCATCTTATTTGAAAATTTCTCATCGATAACTAATTAAAAATAATGATATTTTTGTTATTTAGGAGAATAATAATGACTTGAAAAGAGTAATATGTATTGTTTTAGTTATTTTAGTTGAGATGTGATTTACTACGTAATATCTCCATGTTCATACTATTATTCAAATTACAACATTCATTTCTTAATATATCCAATTTCTAATGCGAGTATTTTATTCTGCGTACTCCCTAATTAATTCGAGTAATTATGTGTGGGTACGGTGTAGTCTCACTTATTCAAACTAAATTTTAATTAATTGTGTGTTATTTGGTACTAGCTCACGGCTGAACAATTTTTTTTTAATATTATATAATTTTTTTAATATTTATAACTTTGAATTGAATTTTTTAAATTTGTTCATTAATTTTTTTATTTTTATATTTTTAAATAATATGACTTCTTGATAATTATATTAATACACCTATATGTTCATATGTTTTTAAAAATATTATAGCGATTTAATAGTTTTTTTGGGAATAAAAATATAATGTTTATATTGTATTGGAACTTTAATAAAAATATTATTTTAGAGAGTTTATTATTTAATCGATAAATTATAAGAGTTATTTGAAAAAGATAATATTACTGATTGAACGGTATAGTTTATTGATCATTTTATGTGTGTTTTAAAAATAATAATTATTATCTTTAGTTAAAAGTTAATTTTTGGTTCATATCAATAGGATACGAATTATGTTTAATTTGATAATAATTTAATTTATCCCGTATTATTGGCGTACTTTATTTTATTTTAGCCAAATGCACATTACTACGATCAAATTCAACTAATTAAATTTAGCGTAATTTTAACTTTTTATGTCCGGATTAATAAGATAATTTTGTTTTAGTCCGAATAATTAATATATATGATTTTATTTTAGTTGGTTGAATTATATTTTAATTATCTTGGATGACTAATATGTATTATTACGTTTACCCTAGTTCAATAGTATAATATTTTAGACGGATTAGTGGTATTTATTATTTTTTTCTTAACCCGATGCACATTATATCGACTAAATTCAACTAATTATATTTAGTTTGCTTATATTTCTTTTAGTTCGAAATATCAAATAGAATAATATATACATAAATATGAATTAGAGTTTTTTTTTGAAAACATGAGTTAGAGTTTTTAATTGATATAATAATATCAATTAATAATAACATATAGTTGGATATGAAATAGAATTTAA
Source organism: Apium graveolens (assembly GCF_009905375.1). Classification (NCBI taxonomy): domain Eukaryota; kingdom Viridiplantae; phylum Streptophyta; class Magnoliopsida; order Apiales; family Apiaceae; genus Apium; species Apium graveolens. Next base: position 101,116 of record NC_133650.1, read on the forward strand.
CTTATAGATGAAATTGACTCCAATATCAATAAGAATTGGAATTGACCAATCGACTAACTGAACTAATTAAATATAGAATAAATAATTAAGGGTAATTAAGTAATTTTAGCAAGTACCGACCGAACGATTACCAAACTTTTAATGTTTCGTATATTATAATATAGTATAGATGTTTAGAATTGAAGTATCATTATCAGGTATCCAATCTTTAATCTTTGATAATACTTTGAAATTATCATTTTACTAGGATATAATTAGGATATCTATTTTATTTAAAATATTTTAAAATATAATTTGAAACTCTTTATTTCATAAATTCAAATACTTTACAATATTTAAATACATGCGGCCCGCAAGGGTTAACTTAGTTGGTTAAGACGGAATAACTATTCTCTTGGTCAGAATTTCGAATGCAGGGAGAAAAATTTATGATTATGCCTCTGGAGTGTTAAATACGATTTAGCTTGGTTCAAATGATTTGCAGGTTATTGCGTGCGGTTGCGGTCTCTACGAAAAAAACATGCTCTATTTTACAATATGTTTTAGAAAATAAAATTCTTATACTTTGTAAATTAGGATACCTTATTTATTTCAATTCCAAACTATCTATTTTACAAAAGATATTTTATATCAATATTTAATTCTATTGCATGTAGGATAATATTAATATTTTAAATTAAATTTAAAGAAGTACTTGATAAGTTTCGAACCGTTGACCTTTTATAGTACTTTAAATTTATCTCTATTATTCGCATTATATAACATGACATAATCTATTTACAATAATTTAAAAAAAAATTTGATATCCTCTATTTTATAAATTAGAATACTATTTATAATATGTTAAATAAAATTCATACCACTCTCCTTTGTAAATTATGATACCTTATTTATTTTTCAATCCCAAACTATCTAATTAAGATACCTATTCTATTTTAAATATTTTCAAAGATATTTTAATTAATTGTTTTTTATTTTATTACAGGAAGGATAATATTAATATTTTAAATTAAATTTAAAGAAGTGCTTGACGAGTTTCGAACATCGACTTTTGGTATTACTTTAAAATTATTTTTTTAATTCGTATTATATAATAGGATTCAAAAACGTGAAAACTTCATTTCTTACAATTAAATTGTTTTACATTTTTTTTGTAATTGGTTCTTTTAGTTGATAAATAAATCTTCATGTTTAAAATATTTACGAATTTCTCATAATTTATTTGATTCCCTGAAATGAGATTAATACAAGTTTTTGGACATTTATTGAATTTTTAATTATAACTTAATTGGGACTCATTCCTGATTTAAATTTAAAAGGAAGTCGATGTAAAAGAAGAGACTGATTCATAATTTGAATAATTTCATAATAATTTCATTCAATCTCTTCTTACATGTAAGAGTAGAATATGAGAAATATGAGAATAAAATACGAGAAATATGAGAATAAAATTGTGAGAAAATTTATTCATGAGATATTTTATTTGACTTTTTAATTAAATATTTAAGTTATTTTTATATTTATTTTTCATTCCATTTATTTTTTGAGAATCGAACATTGATTTTATCATTATTTTATTCAACATTATATCATTAAGCCACCTAACCATACATGTTAAACATATAATAGTTGTGCATGTGCGCTTTGATTAATATTTAATATTTTAATTAATTAATATTATTGAAACTTATCAAATAATTGTAATCATCTTTTCATTTTTACTTTGTAATATGTTATTAAGTTGGGTTTATTGGAGATCACTTTATTTGGAGACAACTGGGGAACTAGAAAATTTAAGTAATGCTGGCTAAGCTGAAAATTCCTATTTTTTTTCTATTGAGATATTAATTCATTAAAATTGTTCAAAAAATTATACTTATTAAAAAATATGTTAACTTTTCATAAGAGGAGAAACCACTTTTTACAATAGTACAATTTATAAAATAACTTTTTGATATCATAAATTAAAAGTTTAGTATTTTAAGTATTTTTAATGTAAAAAAATAATACATTATAAAGTTAAAATTATGATTTAATATGAGATATATATACATGTCTTAATAGTTAAGATATAAACATACTGTATAAAATTTCTAATTTTATTTTAGTGTTTAGATTTTTAATATTGGACTAAATAAATTGAAAGAATTTTTTTAAAGTGTATAAACTAATTGCCCATAAAAAAGTAAAAAATTAAGATATTAATTAATTAAAATATAAAACATACATAATTATATGGACTATTTTTTTAGGTTTAGTGGGGGTTGTTTTTGTCTAAAGCGTTAGATGCAAAGGTTATAAAAGGGGTTAATTATCAAATATGTCACTTATTATATTCAAATATATCAAGTTAGCCACTGATTACAAAATTGATTCAAATGAGTCACTCATTTAAAATTTTGTATCAAAAATATCACCCCATCATTAGTCAGAATTTTTAATAATATTATATATTGAGTTTCATACAATTTTTTATGAATGATATTATATCTAAATGAAAGGTTGCGAGATTTTTAAAATTTTATCAACTATTTATTTTTAATTTTTTGATTATTTTATTTGATGTAAATAAAAATAAATAGTAGATAAAATTTTAAAAATCTAAAAATATTATCTAAAATATTAGAACTCAGAGTCTTTCACTTGATGCAATATCATTTATAAACAATGTGCGAAACTCAATATATAATACTTTTAAGAATTTCGACTAACTTGATATTTTTTATACAAATTTTCAAATGAGTGACTCAATTAAGTACGTGGCTCAATTGATACATTTGGACGTATTAAGTGATTTAGTTGATTTAGAGTAGTTTTTCCGAGTCTTTGGCTAGAGATAAAGTAGGTAGAGGAGGTGGATTGGGTGTCATGTGCAAGCGTGCAGTAGACTGCAAAGTAGTGGAATTTTCAAATAATCATATTGATCTCCATGTAAAGGAAAAATCGATTAGATTCCTTGGTGCGTATTTGGTGACCTCAATGACATGCTACATATATCTGATAAAATAGGACCTCACACTCATCTCTTGGAAGGTTTCAAAGATGCAATTGAAGAGTGTGGACTCCTGAAACTTGACTTAATGGAAGGGGAGTATACATGGGAGAAGATCAAGAGTACGTCAAACTGGGTCAGAGAAAGGCTTGATAGAACATTCGCAGATGAGCATTGGTGGAAGAAATATCAACTTTGTAAGTTATCAGTCTCTCACAGGGTTTCTTCAGATCATGATCCAATTCATTTAGAACCGGTGCATACAATCTTTTCGAGAAAATAATTTAGGTTCAAATTTGAAAATGCTTGGTTGAATGAACCAAGATTCACAGAAGAAGTGGTGAAATATTGGCATAATATATCCAGAACTCACCCGCTATCTAAAGTAATGTCTGTCTTAATCTTTATGGCAAGATGGGGAAGATTTTTTTTCATTAATTTCGAACCAAAATAAAGAAGTGAAACGAGATTATGTCAGGCTTAATAATAAGAAGTGACGAGATAGGGGTTCAACAATATTTTGAGGAGAAAAGGAAACTTGATGAGCTCCTATTACAAGAGGAATTGTACTGGAAACAGAGAGCCAAAGCGTTTTGGCAATCGAGGGTGATAAAAATTCCAAGTTCTTTCATGCAGCTACAACCAAGAGGAAGAAATCGAACCACTTGCACATCTGATAAATAGTGAAGAGGAGATTATAAATGACCATGACACCATGTGCACTATGGTAGTGGATTATTTCAAGTCTATTTTCCAGGGGAACAACAACGACTTGAGCCAACAAGTGGATGACGATACTGAAGTGCAGGTTATTAGAGCAGCTCAAAATATTAAGTTAACTGAAATAAATTTTGTAGTATTCACTATGGCAGTGAAATAGATGCACCCTGACAAAAGTGCTGACCCTGACGGATTTAGCCCGACATTTTTTCAACACTTTTGGGGATTAATTGGTAAAGAGATTTTTTAATGTTGCAAAACTGGGTTAACTGCAGGTGTGTTGCCTGCAAACTTAAGTGACACAAAATTGGTGCTCATACCTAAAAAAGAAAATATAGAGAGGATGACAGATTTGTGCAACACTGCCTTATGTAATGTGCTTTACAAAATAGTAGCAAAAGTACTTGCTAACATGCTCAAAGGAATTCTCCTTACTGGAATCTATGAAAACCAATCTGCATTTGTACATGACAAATCTATATCAGATAATGTTCAAATGACTTTTGAGAATATACACTACATGAAGAAGAAAAATATCGTCATGATGGGGAGGTGGCTCTAAAACTCGATATCGTTAAGACTTATGACCATGTAGATTGCGGTTACTTGGAGAAAAGGATGCAAATTATGGGGTTTAATAGTACATATATAAAGTGGATCATGTTATGTGTCACCCCTGTGAGTTATATTGTGGCATTTAATGGAATGTCTGTAGAGCCAATTCATCCGAGTCATGGATTGAGACGGTGAGATCCGCTATCACCCTATCTATTCCTCTTTTGCGTGGAAGGGTTATCACATTATTTATTAAGAGCAGCTAGAGAAGCGACCATTACAGGCTGTCAAATTTGCCCAGAGGCTCCTCAGGTATCACACTTGTTATTTTCCGATGATAGTTTTCTATTTTTCAAAGCTAACTCTATCAAAGCCACGTCTATCAAAGCTTTGTTAAACGATTATAGATTTAAGTCAGGTAAGTTGGTAAATTATCAAAAATCGGGTATATTCTTCAGTGCAAATGTAAGGAGAGACAAACAACAAGAGATAAAAGAGATTATAGAGGTCCACAACGAGATAGGGAACTACAAATATCTAGGACTGCCTTCTCTAATTGGCAGGTTCAAAAAGGCAATATTTAACTTTGTTAAAGAGCGAATATGGAAAAAAGTATAGGATTAGGGCAACAGATTACTCTCTAAAGCAGGAAAGACAGTTATGGTGAAGAATGTAGCTCAAACTATTCCTACTCATGCTATGTCCTGCTTTGCAATACCTAAATCCTTGTGCACTGAAATGAAGAGGCTCATGAATGGATACTAATGGGGTTCTAGGGGGGATAAGAATAAGAAATAAGATGGTCAAGATAAAATAAAATGGCTCTTACAAAAAGAAGAGGTGGTTTGGGATTTAATGACATGCATGGGTTTAATACAGCTCTTTTGGGAAAGCACATTTGGAACTTCTGTCAGAAACCAAATTCTCTAGTAGCACGTATGTTTAAGGCTCGATACTTTTCAAGACATCATGTGTTACAAGCAAATAAGGGGACTGACTCAAGTTTCATCTGATAAGGTATTTGGGAGGTGAAAGAAGTGCTGAAAAAGGGTTTCAAATGGGTACTTGGTGATGGGAAAGACATAAGAATGTTCAAAGATCCTTGGTTAAACGGAAAATCTGACTTTTGTGTGGAGGACAATCACTTGAATATCAGTAGAGAAGAAAAGGTTTGTCATTACTTCCGTTCTGAAAGCAAATGCTGGGACGTGCAAAAGGTAAGAGAAGATTTTCTGGATATTGATATTCAACTTATTCTCCAAACAAGAATACTGCAGATAGATGTCAAGGAAAGGGTAACTTGGTTTAATTCGAATAACGGAGTCTATAATGTGAAATCTGCATATCAATACTGGGTTTCTCAATGTACAAATGAGGTAGACAATAAAGATGTTAAAGGATGATAATATTTATGGAAGCTCCAGCCACCTCACAAGATTAGAGTCTTTATTTGGAGGTTTTGCAAAAAACAATGTGCCAGTTAGGATTCTCCTGAAGCATAAAGGAAATTCAATACCAATTATGTGCCTAATATGTGAAGTCAACATTGAACATCTACGCCATCTATTCTATGAATGTACATTTGCCAAAGAGTGTTGGCAGAGGTCGGGACCGAGTATCAATATGTAGCATGATTATACGAGATGACAAAGGTCAATTTGTTGAAGGCAAAGTAATGAAATTAGCAGGGGACGTTATAGTTACAGAAGCAGAAGCTAGAGGAATATATGAAGTTGTGCATTAGCTAGAAGATACTGGACTGAGACAAGTGATCATCGAATGCGATGCTAAAATGGTAGTAAAGGCTTTGCAGAAGGAGGAAACATATCAAGTCGAGGTTGGACATGTTCTGGAAGAAAGCAAAGAGAAGCTCAAGCACCGGTCAGATCTATATGTTCGTCATGTTAGAAGACAAGTTAACATGGCTACTCATTTTATGGCTAGATTACCATGTATGGTTTTAATTGCCAAACTGTTTTATTTCTCCTCCAAACTTGTAGTTGGAGAAATTACCCTTAGAATTTCCAATTTAAATAAATTTTCATTCCTAAAAAAAGGTTTAGTAGGGGATAAAAAATATTAAAGTAAAGTGAACTCTAAATCTAGTGGAGGCTTTAGTTCCCACTAGCCCCAATATAGCTTCACCACTGTTTGGAGACCATGCTACAACCATTAGATTAGAATTAATTGTGTGGTTTGTAAACCTTAAAACCAGATTTACACATACACGTATATGACTCAGTGATATGCACAGCAAATATGACTCAGTGATATGCACAGCAAAGTGCTGATATTTCTCATTAAAGATAACTGAATACAGAAGGAAGATAAATACGAAAAATACAATGCTTGCTAAAAATACTCATGCAAACAATCCACAAACAACTACACGTACTAATACTCATCTCAACATTAAAATAAACCACGACTAAATCAAGGGTTTTAATCCCTAACAATCATGTGTTAAATAAACCTTATCTAATACACTGCTTCACAACCCTTAGATCTTTATTTCAAAGGCCCAGATTAAAGGATTTTTTTTACCTTCCGCTAGAAATATCCGCGGAAAGGACTTTTTCCTTTCCGCGGATATTTATAGCGGAAAGGAAAAAGTCCTTTCCGCGGATATTTATAGCGGAAGGTAAAAATAAATCTTCAATCCGGACCGTTGAAATATAGATTTGACGCCCCTGGAATAATGTGTTATTTAAACGGTCCCTGACACACGATTGTCAGGGACCACGACCCCTAAATCAAACTGCTACAAAACAGGACAACAACTATTTTTATTTAAAAACTAGATACGCTTAGATTAAATGCTAATATATTCCTCTTAATCTAAGTTGGTTTCCGCAGGTCCTTAATCCACTACAATGTTTGCATTCTCTCGAATTTAGTTACATACATTGTTTTGGTCAGGATGTCAGCTCGCTGCTTATCCATACGTATATGCTTATCAAAATCTCCCCTTGTTTGACACACTCGCAGATAAAATGGTTTCAAATGTATATGTGTTTGCTCCATCCATAGAATACTAGGTTTCTTCCTAAATCAATCGCTAATCTGTTGTCAACATAATTACCACCGGACATAAGTTCATATATGTTATTTGACTTAGCAAATTTGTAAGATACGGGAATTTTGCAATTATTTTATGATGTATTAAAATAAAATATTATGTGTTTATCTCAGCTGAGATATTTCTGGTCATAAATGTTCTTGTTATATGTTATATACAGTTCCGTGGGAACAAAATATTTTTTGGATATTTTGTTACGTGTTAAAACAGAATTACATTAAGTTATACATTACATGGATGGTCTATATTAGGTGTGGCATGTTTGGCTTCATTTTGTGAATTGTCGCGGGTTATATTTATTGTCGAGATATATTTTAATTTAAGAAATGTTTCATTTTACATAAAATTATCGGGCCGGGTCTCTACCAGGACGTCAAAACCCACAAAATTCATATTTTTATTTTTATAAAAACAAGGGTCATTTTTATAAAATCAAAGGGTGATTTTGAAGTGGTTTGAACAACAAAATGGGTCATATTTGTTATCAAATGGAATCCAAGAGCATCATCTACCTGCTTCTATCATCAAAAGCCTTGAAAATGATACACATTGTTCGAAGTGTTCAAGGTCAAACTGAGAGATTAAAAGTAAAACTTGTTTATATGTAAAACCTGAGACGAGCACACTTAGAGATGAAATGGTCTAAACAGAAAATAGTGAATGACGAGTAAAGATCAGGGAATCTGTTGTTTAAGATACATATAGACGAGAGCCGATCCAAGAAAAGATTTACATGAAAGATGGTTAAAGATCAGATACATGATCAACTGAGTCAAGTATTTCCCCCATATTCTAAATTCAGAATAGTTAAATATTTTACATTTCGCTGTAATAAATCTTGATTATGCAAGTATCCCTTATTCTTGTTCTTTCATTATTATTGATCTCATGAGCAAATACCTATTATTCTGGGTTATTTGCGAACCCTGAATCATGATGTTTTAACCAAAATGATTTACCATCAAATACTCTATGAACTGTATGGTTACAAAAAGGACAAGGAATGGATTGGACCCTATATGATGGTGGGTTTATTTAGATGGGCATAGATCCGTACTGTATCGCGTCTAATCAGCGGGGTATAGTACATATGTTGGTTATAGTGTACAGTCTAATTTATTGTTGATTGTCACTAACGACATTCCTTCTTTTAAAAGTTTTCCAGTTGTGAAATAAATCAAGTAACAAATTCATAAGATGAATCAAATAATTGTCAGTTGTTATGTTTTAGAGAAAAATCAAATTTATGATAGGTTTCCAATGAAGGCTGATATTTTATTCATTCAATTATTTAAATCGTAATAGTGTTTGAACTTCATTCTAGTGATTTCTTTACGATAGATATACTTTGTTATTTTTAATACATGGGAACCAAATTATAGTACTTGATGGGCATTATTGGCTCACTCTTGCTTTATTATTTTCTTATTCTTTCAGAGACACACCAAGATAGTTATAGATAACTCGCAGTAGATAGCGCGATGGAGAGATCCCAGCTTCAGACAGTTGGATATCACAGTGTCATTAAGATGAGAAAGTAATTATAAAAAGTTTAGATATTTTAGATTCTTGTTTCATACCATAACCTGTAATCGATTCAGAATTGAGGGGTCATCTGTATATTTATCTTAATATACGGATTTATATTGTTTAAATTTGTTTAGTGATACCCAATCATGACCCCGGATTTGGGGGCTGTCCCAAAATTCCTTAACCATACGCCTTGACATCACGCAACCATAACTGCCATAAATTCAGCCTCGCATGATGACAAAGAGACACAACGTTGCTTTTGTGAGATCCATGTAACTAAGCACTCGTCTAAGTAGAAGGTCGTACCACCAGTGCTCTTTTTATTATCAATATTCCCTGCCAAGTTGCTATCAGAATATCCACTCACCAAATAATTTCTCAGTCCTCGTGTATAGACTAGTGTTAGGTAGAAGTGCAACATGGGGGAGGGGGTGAATGTATTTTCTTGTTTTCTTGATTAACTTTGATTGCTTGTGGCTCTTTGAACTTAACAGCTAGATAAATTTACAGTGATAAAAGACTAAATGTAAAGACACAAGTAATTTATCAACAACTTACTTGATTTGTATTAAATCAAATTTGTTTGTGCTACAAATTTTTGTTCTTGAAAATAAGAACTCAACTACTTCTCTTGAGAGAATACAAGATTTCCTAGATTTGTTTGTTAGTTTTTGAAATAAGGACCCGTGACATGTTTTATAGATCAACATGCACGGTTTACAGAACTTGCACTTAAATAGACTAACACATTTTCTAAAGCTCATTTGTCTGGTTCTATTTCTAGTACAATATATCTGTGTAGAATCTACTAAGTCTGTGATCCTCCTTTGTCCAGTTCATCTTGGCCCTTGATCTTGTATTCTTCAAGCTGCATTTATAGGCTTTCTAATTCAATGTTGACTGATAATCTTGGATCTTCAAGTTGTCTGTATTCTGAATTCTGAAGTTGTTTGTCGAGATCTCTTTTATCGTGTATAAATGTCACATATCGATAAGTAAAATGACTTTTTGATATCTCTACTTCTTGATAGGTGTTATGACTTCTCGAGGTCTCTAGTTCTCTACAAGTAGAATGACTTGTCGATATCTCTAGTTCTCTACATAAGCTTTTGACTTATCGATATCTTCAGTTCTCTACAAGTAGAAAGACTTGTCGATATCTCTAGTTCTCTACATAAGCTTTTGACTTGTCAATATCTTTAGTTCTCCATATGGAATTTTTGACTTGTTGATATCTCCAGTTCTCAATATGCAGATTGACTTGTCGAAATCTCTTGGGACTTCTCTACAAGCCATTTTTGACTTCTCGATATACATCACTATATTCCTTGATTTGTGACTTGTCGATATCTGACTTAGAATATTTTTCCTAGAACAACACTATTCAACTCTAAACTTCTACACTTCTCTCTGAGGCATGATCAAGATTGATCTTTTTTCAGAGTTTATTCCTTAGCCTGATGACTCCTCATAGAAAAATTCTTCAGTCTAATCTACTTAGCATTTTTACAGACTCAAGAAATACAAATACAGAATATAATGGGATTATCATACAACTTATCCTTAGGGTTGTCAAGGTGACTTAGTGTTGTTATGTACAAGCATCTCTTGCCCAATAACTAATCTGAAATTTGTTGTTCCCTTCACGTTGCTTGATTGCAGCCATATGTATTACTGTAGGACGTTCTATATAGCGGCTAACTATGCCAACATAGTACACAATGTCTGGACATGTGTGAACTAAGTCCCGTAATCTTTCCCCAAACTTTTGAACTGAGTAGAATTGATTGCCTTACCCTTACAATCTTTTCCAAGTTAAAGTCTTGGTTCCATTGGATATTTTTCTGAATTACATTCCATCATTCCAGCCTTGTCAAGCAATTTTCTAGCGTAGGCAACTTGCTTAAGATCGATATAAGTTCCTTTCTGATCCACCTCGATACCCAGGTAATAACATAGCTTACCGATATTACTCATGTTAAATTCCTCCCATGTTTGCTTTTTAAATTTCTAGATAGTTGACACACTTGTACCAATTATGAGTAGGTCGTCAACATATACTCCAATGACAAAGGCTTCTTCTCGTTTAGGTTTCGTGTATGCCGCTTGTTCACAAGAATATTTTATGAAACCAAGTTTCAAAAGATATTTGTTAAGTCTTGCATACCATGTTCGAGGAGGCTGACATAACCTGTAAAGTGCCTTTACTAACTTATGTACCAGATTTTCTTTGTTTTTCTGCACGAATCCTTCAAATTGGGTCACATAGACCGTTTCTTGCAACTGCCTGTTGAGAAAGGCAGATTTGACATCTAAGTGGTGAAGTTCTCAGTCATTTTTCACTGCAAGAGCTAGGAGCATCATTTCAAGATGTATAACTGGTGCGAAGACTTCTTTAAAAGCCATTCATTGCCTTTGCACATACCCCTTGGCGACGAGTCTCGATTTGTACTTAGTATTCTCACCGTTTGTATCCCATTTCAACTTAAAAACCCCATTTCAATGCCACTCCCTTTGGCCCCGCTGGTAGCTCCACTATATTTTACGTGTGATTTCTTTCGATAACATCAATCTCTTCTCTCATAGCTTTCTCTCATGCTGGTTTTTTTACAGTATCACTGCAATTAGTGGGTTCATCAACACCCAACAAGAACAGCTCATGCTCAGCTTCGACCTCCTCTGTCTCGTTATAAATCTCATTCAGTAATTAAAAGTTTCCGGGGCACTGTTACTGCTGAATGAACTATAGCCCGAATTACCACCGTTCCTAGAGATCTTGCTTTTGTGGACTACCTTTCCCGGTTTCCGAGTATTTAACTGTGTCTTCACATGCGCTGTTGTTGTTTGCACTATATGAAGTCTCCCCAGTATGACTTTCAGGTTCACTACCTCAATTATTATGGGAACCCAATATTATGAATGGCTCGTGGATGGTTATTTTGTCTTTCTGCAGTTTATCCCATGCACTTCAAATATGACATCCCTACTCACGTGTACTTTTCCTGAAATTGGATCGTATAAATGATAAATCTTGGTTTCGGGCTCCTTACCGAGATGTACAACTAGTTTGGTGCGATCACTAAGCTTGGTTGTGTGCACGCTTGGCAACTTCATATGTGCAACACAAAAAAACACTCGAACATGCTTGACATCCAGTTTTCTTTCCATCCATATTTCATACAGTGTCTTCTCTGAAATAGCTCTTGTCGGCAACCGATTTAATAGATAAATCAAGTGACCAATTTAGTAGATAAATCAACTGACGCACATCATCTCCCCATTATGATAATGGTAGTTTCATTTTTTTAATAAGCTACGCGCCATCCAACCACCGTTTGGTTTCATCTCTCTAAGACCCCATTTTTTTGTGGGGTGTAGGGTGTCGTGAAATGTCTAATTATACTAGCCCCCTCGCAATATTTTGTAAAAAATTTCTGAGGTAAATTCCCCAGCTCTAATTGTTCTAAACATTTTGATTTCATTTCCTGAAGCTTTTTTAACCTGAACTCAGAATTTCTTGAAAGCCCCTAATGCCTCATCTTTACTTTTTAACATATATATATATATCCACATCATATGACTAAAGTCATCAATCAGGAGGAAAATATACATGTTTCCCACTACTGTGTCTGGTGCTATGGGTCCAAAAAGGTCATTGTGAATCAAATCCAAAGCTTGTCTTACATGAAACTCTGTTTGTTGGGGGAATGACTGTATTGTTTGCTTTGACATTAAACACCCGTCACAGACCTTCATTGGTTGTGTGAACTCTGGTAACCCACTTGCCATTCTGTTGGTTGACATTATTATCATTACTCCAAAATTCATTTGACCCAGTCTTGCGTGCCACAGTCATGATGATTTCTCCATTCTAGAAAACTATTTATTGTTGATGAAGATGTGTTTGATGTGCCAATATTGAAATTAATTTATCTCATTCATTTCATTTAAAATATAAAGAATGTCTTGAAAACTTCCACATGGTGGCTTTAAATTAGTGAGACGTTTTATTCAAACAAAATTATTGTGACCTTTTCTATTTTTGTGAAATGATTAATTTACCCGTGTATATATTATTTAATAAAAAGAATCGAACTTAAATCTACTCAATTATCTATACATCTCTATAACACAAGACCACATTATACCAGTACCACAAGATCAAATTATCACATATGTTTTTAGTGGTACATATAATATTTAAATATACCCCACATTATGTTGTTAAATATTTGAAGTTATATTTATGTAATAAAAGCATCTCTAATACTAGAAAATTTGTAGCTCAATAATATAGGTGACATCTAGATATCATATAGGTGGCACTTTTAGAGAAAATTTAAAAAAATTGAACCCCAACCTTTTATTCCCTTAGCATAAAATATAGATGATTTACATATATTCGTCCAAATGACAACTAAGAAACTGATTAGGTATAATTTACATAATCATAATCATATTTATAAATAATACCTTTAGAGTATACAAAAATTTATATAATAATCATAGCCAATCATTATAGCAAGAATTTTTATTTTTTATCATTGATGATGTTCTAAGAAGAGTAAGTAACTCTGCAACATATAAAGAATATAGATACAAAAAATAAAAGCATCAGATACCAAGATAGTTCAGTAGTATAGTATATAAGGAGGTAAAAATAAGACATCGTTTAGATAAAAATCAACGTTCAATTGCAATATCTACTTTCATTCTCATAGTAATTAATGTAATTAAAATATTTCTAGCAATCTCATCACAATAAGTAATAATTTCATTGTCACATACAATAAATAGTATACATCATATCAACTAATACAGTGTGTTAAAAATGTATCATACTCGCAACAATAGTAATCAATACGGTAATTTTTTTTTAAGTTTAATAAATGAAAGTAGATGAACACAACTAAAGAAATGGAATAAGATGAGCATTCCTAAATGTTAGGAAAAACCGCTTGACAAAGTCAATAGATGTTCAATATCACAAAAATCACCGTATTTGAAATCCTAGTGAATACACAAGAGCTCTTGCCTCAAATGTAGCAATAGTAATAAATAAATGTACATGAATCAGTTAGTTATATGAGTGTTTAAGATTTTTAAATAATAAAATGTAGGTTATTTATATAATATACGAGTCAAAAAATATATTAAATTCATTACCTTTTTCTTGACAGGGCCAAAACATTTATAACAATCTGGAAATTCATGAAGTCTAACATTCTCATAAAGTGTGAGTACTCGCTTTTAGGTGGGATGTATAATATCCATCATAAAGTATAACTAGTAAAAATAATCATAGGTATGCAAAACTGAAAATAAAAGCAAATAACAACAAAGACATAAAACTGAATTATTTAAGTAATTTGATGTTTTCATTACTATATTCGTGAGTTATAACATTGAAATAAAAGATTTATTTGTGTGATCGATGATCACTAATAAAATATATTATATACAACAAAGCGCATATACCTGCTTATGTGGTTCTGCCCTAATAACTATCATAGGTATAGTTTCATCCCACCATAATCTCCCAAATGGCCTATTTATATTTTAAATGAAAAATATTGAATATAACCAGAAAAAATTATATTTGATCAATAAAGAAAATAGATGAAATGAATTTTTTTCTTAGATGAGATCCCTCATATAAATGACATGGCATAATCAGGAACCTATGCAATATTAAATAAAATTATTGTTGACCTAATAAAAAATATTTAAGATTTAGAAATGAAAGTAATAATAAGGAAATCCTACCAAAGGCCCTGACTTCAAAAATTGAGATTCAACATTATAACCCCATTCTACTTTATTATCAACACGAACTCTAGCACATATCAGATCTCTACAATTTGCACCTTGTGTTTCACATGTGAGTATTAACAGCTAAACTCAAATCAAACAAATTAACAACATTATCATAAAATTTATTTCATTATCAATAAAAAAGTCTTTTAATCTTTCAGACGTGTATTTGACAAACACTCTCATAAGCATCTCTTACAACAACACTGTGAATAAGTAACGGGTATCAAGGAAACTTCTGCATATTAAATAAGAAATAATATAAGTAAATTTATGTAATCACAACGGTGGAGTAAGTAGTCAGAATCATGAAAAATATATTATTGTTGGATTATATGCACCCACAAGAACACCCGCATACGAAAGTGAGGAAGCCCATAGCTTTAATCATAGTTCATCCCGAAAAAGCGAGCTAATGCATATCTTCCAAAAAAGCCTTTGGAAAGAATACATAGTTTAGGATGAAATGCATGATTTAAAAATACTATTGTATGCCTTATTTTCTTGATCTAGTGAACTCCTAAAACTCAATTCTGAACTCAGTGTCATATGGCATTTCATCACCGGACTCATTTTTTTCAGTTGTTGGAAATAGGGCGGAAATTAAAAGAATATAACAATAAAACTTACCACCATGGAAAAAGGCAATCACACATTATGTACACATAATATATATATATATATATATATATATATATATATATATATATATATTTCCGAAAGATCGGAAATAACATCATCGAGTACATTTTGTCATTCAGTTCAGGAGTAGAACCTTCATCTTACGTAACAACATTTGACTACAAGCAATTAAATAAGTGAATTTGTATAGAAAATATAATAAATTCTAAAAAAATTGTGGGTAGAGTGAAGCGAAGTGGTAATCTAATATTTATGTCTTATGACAAGAGCTAAAATTAAATAAGCAATAATGGAGCTAGAAATTTAGAAAAAAATACAATTAAAGTACGTATATAAGTATTGGGTTTAAACTCAATATTGGGTGGACTATCGATCCGTCTGAACTGTGATTATTCGTCCAAATCTATTGGTTAGTTCTTCCGGCCCATGATGATGCTTTGAATCTGTATAGTATCAATAAATTCTCAGTATTTTTTCAAATATTAGTTTGAGGAAATTTAAAAATCATTTTCTTGATTAGATCAATTTCTTGTCATAATGATTGTTTTTCAGATGAGTAGGCAGTTTGGGTCTCCTTTGTAGAAGTTCTTTCTCCGAAAGTGCTAACGATGTAACTTATTTTGGTAGACATGTATTTGAGAATTTTTATTTCATCTACACTCAACTAAGGTCGACCAACACAATGGTCTATAACCTAAAAGATGGTATCATTTCCTTCAAGCATTAGATTAAGGTCGACCCATACAAGAGACTTTAGCCCTGCAATTTATAATTTTTCTATTCCACGCTCACAAATATATCTCTTAGTTCCTTTAGAAAATAGTCCCCAATTACTAGGTTCATACTCGTTCCAAGCACATATTATTTAGGATCTATTCTTTTTAAATATTTCTCTATTTAGCCCTAACATAAATTAACATCAATGAGAGGTTTCATAGTTAGGCCCCTGCTTCCAAACCTCAAGGAATATGATTCGAGCTCAAATCATGCTAGAGTTTACTATCGTATTATTTCCCTCCAAGCATCGAGTAATTTAATTTATCAAAATCTTACTTGAATCTCCTTGCGTATGATGAAAGTTTGTCTAAAAGCATCAGGATCATTTAAAAGTTCTACTTACCATTTGACCCATCATACCAACTTAAGTAAATAGACCGAGCTGCCTGCTATTTGAACTCATCAAACTGAGACACGACTTCACTAGCCTCGTATATTTTATCATCATTTTATCCATTGATTCAAATTTCTTATTTTTTGCATAATCACCAATTTTAAGTCTCTACGGACTATGAGGTTTTTGATCTTCCGGGTTTAAGCTAAGCCATGTTCGGTCACAAAGACCTCATATTTAGCTTCATTGTTCATTGTTGAGAAATGCAATTTTAAGATATACTCTATTATAGATCCATCAAAATTTTACACCTCTCAGTTTTGTTTTTTATGTTCCGTCAAAATAGAGAACCCAATGGTCATAATTCTTAAGTATCATTTCTTCATCGTGTTTACATGTTCCCTTATTCTCATGAAGTATCTCTTCCTGCCCCATGACTTTATGATTTTTAATGGTACATTCAAACACAAAGTAATCCAAAGCTTGAATTTTAACCATTTTATAGGGTTTATATTAGATACTGAACTCACCAAGCTCTGTTGTGAACTTAATCAACCTTTAATTAACTTTGTGAATGTGCATTATTCCTCTCACGGGCTAATTTTCCAAGACCTAATTGGGCACACCTATAAATATATATGTAATTTTTTTGTGATGTGGTCATGGCTGATACAAACTTCTCAATACTGGAGTTTTTCATATAAAACTTCACTCATATAGTAGATGTGTTTCTAAACCTTTATAACCTTTTTTTCATAAAGATAACTCTAAAATTTTTATCCGATATTCCTATATAGAGAATCAATATTGCTCCAGGTTTTGTCTTTACTAAAAGTGGTGTTTCGTCATGTGCTTTTTCAATTCCTCACAGTCCACTTGATCTGATCAATCCATACAAAGTTATTTACTTTCTTCAATATCCCGAAGATTGGAAAACATTTGTCACTATATTTGAAGATGAACCATTCCAAAGTCGTACTCTTCCGTTAGGTCCCCAAATATCTTCTATAGAACGTGAAGGTTCCATACCTAGGATAGTCTGAATCTTATCAATATTGGCCTTGATTTCTCTCTCAGAGATCACCAGGCCCAAAAATTTCTCAAATCATATTCTAAAGGCACATTTATAACATCAT
The DNA here is from genome assembly GCF_009905375.1 of Apium graveolens. Classification (NCBI taxonomy): domain Eukaryota; kingdom Viridiplantae; phylum Streptophyta; class Magnoliopsida; order Apiales; family Apiaceae; genus Apium; species Apium graveolens. The sequence continues at coordinate 118,698 of NC_133650.1, forward strand.
ATATATTTCGGTGCCTCAACACTTCGAATGTCTCTCAGAGAGGTTATACATATTCTGCCTTGTCAAGGCTCGTTTTAGTTTGACTTGAATAATTCTTTTATACATGAAGATCTATCAGAAGAGGTATATATGAAAACTTCATAGAGCTATCCTAACCCTAAAAATTAAGCCGGTAAGCTCATTAAATCAATGTATGGTTTAAAGCAGGCTTCAAGGCAGTGATTTGCCAAATTATTGGAAGAATTGTTTAACAAAGATTTTCATCAATATACAAATGATTACCCTTTGTTTATAAGAAAAGATGGTTTATATTATGGAAGTTGTGCATGTGAATTATACAATCCTTACAGATGATAATATACAGATCATTCATAACCTCAACATATTAGGTTTATTTGGGTGTTACTTTCAGCATTAAGGATCTAGGTAAATTGAGTTTTTTCTTGGGTATTGAAGGGGGCTGTTTGTCAATTGTGATTACTTCCTTCACGCATATGATCAATCTTTTACCTTTGCACCTTCAGATTTCAGAGATCTTTATCATGATTTCCTGTTAGGTCACATACACACTGTAGAGGGGGTGAATACAGTGTTTAGTACACTCAAATCGAACATTAAGAACTTAAGTAACAGAAAACAAACTTTATTGAAACAATAAACTCTGTTACAGTATGGAACTGTTACCTCTCAGTGATGAACAAATATCACGAGAGTTACTAGGGTTACAATGAATAATCTTCTCTTATAATGATAACACTTATAGTGTAAACCCTATATCTGTGTTTATATACTACACAGTTACAAGATAATCGCTAATTGATATGGAATATAATTTTGCTTCCTAAAATATATCAATCAGATTTTTTTTTCTTCCAAGTATTCCATTCTTTACAGAATTCCTTCTTCATGCATATCTCTTCTTATGTTTATCTTGATCTTCTTTCCTTTAATCAGCTACTGTCCTTATCTGATTGTCCTTCAGCACTTAAGTTCTGATATCTATCTTCTGACGATTATCTCCTGATAACATATGTACTGATATCCTTAAGTCTTGACTTCCAGTATAAGTACTGATCAACAGTTAAGTACTGATTTATCCTATTCAAGTAAGATCTGAAAGCTAAACATAAAACATATTAGCCATGACATTATCAAATATATCTAACAATCTCCCCCAACTTGTAAATTAACATAATATACAAGTTTAACAGATATTTGATGATGTCAAAAATATTAAGTACAAATGCATGAGAATTAGACTAGATAACTACAACTTACAGTCCTTAAAGCTTTTACCAATTTCAACTTCTGATAATAACTTCAGTCTGTATAAATATCAGAATTTAAGCAGTTGTAGATCTTCGACTTGGCTTCATCATTTTCTGATCTCTCTGATGTCAGGAGTTGTTCTGAGATAGTTCTTCAACAAACATTTCTCAGCATATCTGAGTTCATCAATCATTTTCCTTTTGACATCTTTAAGCTCTGCAGTATCTTCACCAGTTTGAAAGATTGCAGCTCTGAGATCATTGATCTTTGCTTTTCTCAACTCCTGATCTAGTCTTATGACATAAGCTTTGTCAGACTCTAGATTGAATTCAAGTCCCTTAATACCAAGATATGTTCTGATCTGTGCAGTATTAGGCTTCATATCAACAATATCACCATTGTGATCTCTGTACTTTGGAACATATATGCTGTCAGACTTAACAGAATAAAGCCTTTTTTGTCTCTGAATCTGTTCTTTTAAGTAGTTTGCAGCAGTCTCTGTTATTTTGTCATCCACTTGAAGTAAGAAAAGTACATGCTCCAATTCTTCAAAATACTTCAATGGAATGGCATTTTGTCTTATATGATAAACCCTACCATCTGTCATGAAATACAACATGATGTATTCTTTCAAGTAGGTATGGTAAACCATCTGTACAGATTCCAGTTGATTCAATCTCTCAGGAGTTGCTCCAATACCTGGTTCACTCAAGGAAGTTGGATCATTGGTAGTGTTGTGTACTCTTCTTTCATCAGCACTTCCCAATCCAGTTTTATCTCTAGCTTCCTTTCCAGTAACTACTCTTGCTTCAAAACCACTTACAGTAGTCTTCAAAGATTGAGTCTGTTTTGCTTTAGTGAATCCTGGTAGGAGTGTCTTTGATCTATTTTCTGATATCAAGTTAACTTGAGCTCTGTCAGAGGTTACTTGCTTCTTCTGAATATCAGAACTTATAATTTCTTGACTCTGAACAACTTGAGCCATGTCAGAGGTTGTTTTAAGAACTTTTCTTGAAGTCAGAGTAAGATCATCTTTTTCATCAGTAATTTCTTCCTCCTCAGGAGTTACATAAACCTTGATAGGTTCACCAACCTTTTCTTTACCCTTGGATCTTGGATCTATCTGTGGTTGTGATCTAGCCAACGTTGCTTCAGTATGTGTCCTTTCTTTGATCACAATGCCTTTGAGTTTTGGAAGTGACTTTTTACCAGAAGCTTCAGATTTAGATGTGACTTTCTCTGATTTAAGTCTGGCTTCTTCTTCCTTTAAACTTTCCAAGTCCATTCCTGGATTTTCTTAAAGAAATAACTGTCTTGACATTTCCTCATCAAGATCTAGAAGTTCATCAGAACTTTTCCTTTTACCAGCAGCAGAACTTATTCTTTTCCCGGTATCAGAACTTGTCCTGTGACTAGCTTATCTTGATGTAAACCTTCTACCTTGTCTATAACCGCTACCCATTCCAGAGTATCCTTGATCATCATTTCCATCATCCTTTCCTTGCAGTGTCTTGTTAGTGTTGCATTTGGACTTAATTACCTTCTCCCCCTTTTTGGCATCAGCAGGTAGTAAAAGAGAGATAAGTAATTCCACTGAGGATTGGATTTCAGTAAGTTGCGCTTGCTGAGAAGCTTGATTTGTCAGAATGTCATCAATCTGAGCTTGTTGTTTCTCTTGAGTTTTCTCAATATAAGCACTCCTGTCAATGGTAGGTTGAAAGAACTTTTTCTTATCAATTTTCCAAACTTGTTCTTGTTTGATAAAGTTCTCCTGAATCTTGTGTAGCTCTGCATGAGTAGTTGAATGAAGACCTTGTAGATGTTTAATACTCAATGCAGTGACTCTAAGCTGGGTTTTTAAATCATCAGAATTTAACATTTCATCAGCTTTAGTCAAGTGCTCAGCAAGATGTATTGCAGTTGGAACACATGAAACTGAGTTCCATTCCTTAGTCCACTCCTGACCTGCAGGAGTTTCACTCCAAGGTACTAGTGCAGCCCCGGTAACAAACTTCTTTACCAGTTCAGACTTAGGAAGAGTCTGTTGAGGAGTATGTCCTGAAGGACCTGCTTCATCAGCATCTACAGTTGGAGCAGCATCACCAGTATCTCCAGCATTTGCAGCATCAGAACTTAAAGAATCAGTATCTTCTGATAAGACAACAGTGTGAGTAGCAATGGAGGCTTCAGCATCCTCTAATTGCTGATCTGATACTAAGTTCTGATCAACAGCCATATCCTGATGCTCACCTAAAGTCTGATCATCAGCATCTTGATGCAGAGAAGGTGTTGTTGATAACTCTGGAGTTTGAACAGCATCAGTAACAGGTGTTGTGGAAGGATTATTTGCTGTTGGAGCTTCTAAGAAAAATACTTCAGACACAACCAAGTGTTGAACATCAATATCAGCACTTGTGCCTGGATCAACAAGAGACACAGATGGTGAGTTAGCCTTGTCAGATACAGCTTCCTGAGATGGAGTTAATGGAGAAGAAGTGACTGGAGCAAATTCCTTGTCTTGTGAGATCAGAGAGTCCTGATCCCCTTCCTTAGCTGCTTCCTCTTCATCATCTGAAACTGGCCTTTGTGCCCTCTGTTTCTTGTACTTCCTTGTTGATTTGGATTCCTTGGGAGTTTCAGGAACTATCATTCGTCTAAGCCTCTTGAGAAGCCTAGAACCCCCAATTTCAGAATCCTTCTGAGAAACCTCTTTCTCAGCTTCAGTAACAGCAGGTTCTCTAGCAGGAACCGGTTCCTCAGAATCAGATTCATCGCTCAATGCAATCCTCCTTCTCTTTTGAGATGTTTGAGGAACATTCTTTGTCCTCTTTGGCTTGGAAGATGAAGATTTCACAGTAGGTGCTGAATATGAAGGTCGAGCAGTCTGTGAAGTTGAGAGATAGGATTTGAGATATGTTCTGAGGGTAGGTTGAGTAGAATGAGAGGTAGGTACTGAGGTTGATGGATTTTGGGTGTTTGGAGTTGGTTGGACATCAGAGTAAACAGATCCATAAGTGTCAGGATCAGCATTTACCAGGATCTGTTTTACAGACTTAGGAATCTGTAATGGTCTAACCACTTTTTTCTTAGTATCAGCATTTACCAGGTCATTAAAGTATCGTTTTGCAACCTTAAAAGGTGGGGTTTGAGTGCTGACTAAATGAGGTTCATCAGTACAGTAAGTGTAAATAAGTTGACAGAATCTAGCAAAATAAACAACATCTCGATCCTCTGTCATCCTATCCCCAATAAAACCAATTATTCCAGTTGCAAAATCAAAATGAGTTTGATGAATAATAGCATACCCTATGTGCTGACTCAGAATTGGGATATCATCAAAATTTGAACATTTGTTCCCAAAAGCTTTGGTGATGCAATCAAAGAAGAAACTCCATTCTCTTCTGATATTAGCCCGTTTCAACTGTCCAAGTTTCGTCAGACTCTTTTCATATCCCAATTCAGCCATTAACTCCCGAAGGGCTGAGTCCTCTGGAATTGAGAAAGTACAATCTTCTGGAAGATGTAAAGCCCTGCATACTGTACCAGGAGTGACTACAAAGGATGAATCACCCACTTGGAAGATAATACTGGGAGTTCCACGTTGACCACCATCATCAAAAAGTCCAGTCCTCCAAAACCTCAGAACTTGTTGGCTTGAAAAGAATTCAGGCTGTGTTAATGCATACCCAACCTCACTATGTGCAAGAAGATCTTGCACAAAGTGCAATTCAGATGGAGCTTCAGTGTGATCAAGAACTGCAGCATAGTTGTTGGGGACAAACTTAGCTCCATCAATGATTAAATCCTTTGGTGCCATGTGAAAAAAAATTGAGATTCAAGTATGCCTGTTAGGTGTTTGAGATAATGTCTGTATGAAAAACCAACGTGAGAAAGAAAGAGAAAGAGAGTAAAAGTAAGGAGAGAGATAAAATATAAAGAAAATAAAAGATTTAAGAAATCTTCTCTCTGTTGTACTTATACTCTGAACAAAAATGTTACCGTTGGACACCTGTCAGACATGCAGTAATAACGGACAGTTACTGGGCTCGAGAAAACAGGAATCATTACTTACGCAGTTGCCTAGTTTCAAGGAAAAACCGTCCATTTATCAAGAGAAACAGTTTTAATTCAAAATTTAAACCGTTAGCACTGATTGAATTATTTTTCACTACATCATTGATATTCTGAATACATCACATGAAAATGACCAAGATAAATTAGATAAGTAAGTGCTGAAAATGAATCAGAACTTAATATAAAACAAAATTTATATGGTCATCAGAATATCAATCGGGATTTATCAACACAAGATAAAATAACTCAGAGACAAAATCTTGAAGGAAAAACAACTTTCATTAATATATCAAGACAATACATTTATGAAATGGAAATTACATCAATACTTATACAAGATTTTCCCTAAGCTTCTAATCCTAACATCAACAGCCTTAGTCCTAGCTAAGAAGCCCGACAAAGCTGATGATGAAGAAAAACAGGAAGAAGACAAGATTAAGTCATCTTCTTCTTCCTACTCTCGACAAACAGAATGGCGAGTCGGATGATTCGCTCTTGTTGGCGGAGACCTTCCAGCCTTTCCTCCTCCAATCGCTCCAGATGGCGATGTAGTCCATATAGAAGAACAGAAGGTGTGTCAGTACCTCCTGTGGGACAGAGTCCCATATCTCCTCAGAAATGGCTGTGACATGCCATTCCTGCTGCCACTCGGCACAACTTAGCTCCATATTGAAGTTTTGGTAGTTCAAAAACATGTTGTATCTGACCATTATGTTTTTGAAAGAAGAAGTATGAAGATAAGTGTGTGAGAAGAATTTGATGGAAAGACTGATGTGAAGTGGCTGCTTATATAGGCAAGAGAATGCTAGGAGACGCAAAGAAATTGAATGCTGACAGGTAGAATTAATTCTACCTCTTCTCCCAAGACTTTGAAAAAGAATAACATTCATTGGAAAGAGGAATCATGGTTTAAACCGCACAAGAAACAAGAAACAGTGGACTGTTCAAGTACGAATACCATTAATCATAATCATAGTGACTATTAATCTTCCACTTCAACATATTCTAGTTCGAACTGAGACTGTTATCAAATTTTATTCACAGATAAGCCAAGTAAAGGATTAGACTGAGAAATCAGAACTTAGACCTATACCAGAACTTAACAGTCATCAGAACATAATTTCTTAACTCGAAAAAGGAATGCCCATCTTAGTAAATCCTCATACAAGTTCTGAGTTATAGACTTCAGAACTTAATCATCAGAACGTGTAACTAGAACTTGTCCTCAGAATTTGTGCAATAATGACACAATGACTGTTTATCTAAAATAACATAGACCACCACAGAAATTTTCATCATTCAGATGGAGTGATTAGTGTGTGCATTAAGCTAAATAACAGACAAAGAGTAAAGTCTGATTCACTTCAGTACATCTTAGAAATAAGGCATAACTAAAATTTTGCTAAAGAGCTGTCATTGTCCTGAAACCTACTGATGAATGAGTTCATGCTTGAGTCCACCTCAACTGTTTTGTGCTAATTTTATGCATCTTTTGAAATTCTATTTTACAGTGGCTTCTCAGTGTAAGTGAGTCACGACTGTGTATCAGAATTTATGCTATTATCAGAGTATTTCTCCAGTAATCATAGAGTGTGAAAAGTCACCAAGAAAATATTTTGCTTTTCAAATGCATATCTACTTAATACCAGCAATGCACTTGGGTCGTCCCTTCCACATTTTTACTCTAGATCTCAAAGGAGTACCTGATTTTATTCTTTGATCTTTTTGCTTTTTCTTTTGATAAGTGAGGTTTATCAGCACTTAGTACATTCAGCAGTTTTACTAGTATCAGAACTTAACAGATGAGTAGCATTATTCTAATTTGTGACTTAGTAATAAGATATACAAAGTAAACTTAACTAAGCTCAATTATCAGAATTTGCTAGTGTCATAGGGTTTCCACTGAAATAATTAATTCTTACATGGAATCATTTGTTTATTGAAGACTACTAGGTCAGTATCTAGCACAGTTATCCTCATAGGATTGAATAGGTACTTGAACAGACATATCACATATCAGAGTTTAGAAACATATATCAGACAACAGTCAGTACTTAAAGACATTTATCAATTAAGCACAGAATACATAATGAGATTAATTCTGTAAATACTGAGCATAAAGTCTGATAACACAGAACAAGACTAAGCAGATTTAGAGAAAGAACCTGAAACCATTTCAAGTTCATTTACCAATCTTGTAAAAGTAGCTTCACACAGTGGTTTTGTGAAGATATCTGCTAGTTGTTGATCTGTGGGAACAAAATACAATTCCACTGTACCTTCATCCACATGTTCCCTGATGAAGTGGTACCTGATGCTGATGTGCTTTGTCATTGAGTGTTGAACTGGATTACCTGTCATAGCAATAACACTTTGATTATCACAGTAAATAGGGATTTTGAAATATGTTAACTTATAATCCAGTAACTGATTCTTCATCCAAAGAATCTGTGCACAACAGCTTCCTGCAGCAATATACTCTGCTTCTGCAGTTGATGTGGAAATTGACTTTTGTTTCTTGCTGTACCAAGAAACCAATCTGCCTCCAAGAAATTGGCAGCTTCCACTTGTGCTTTTCCTGTCAATTTTGCAACCTGCAAAATCTGCATCTCTGTAGTCAGTAATATCTACTGATTTACCGGTATCCTTATCCAGTTTTGTCGCAGTGGCCATTGGAGTGGATGCACTTGAACAATCTTGCATTCCAAATTTCTTCAGCAAGTTTCTGGTGTACTTGGTTTGACAAATAAAAGTGCCTTCCTCATTCTGCTTGACTTGAAGGCCCAGAAAATAGCTAAGTTCCCCCATCATACTCATCTGATATCTTGACTGCATTAGTTTGGCAAACTTTTTGCAAAGTTTGTCATTTGTAGATCCAAAAATGATATCATCAACATAAATCTGGACTAGAAGTAAGTCCTTTCCATGGTTGAGGTAGAACAGTGTTTTGTCTATTGTCCCTCGGTTGAATCCACTTTCCAGAAGAAACTGAGCTAAAGTCTCATACCATGCTCTAGGAGCTTGCTTAAGTCCATAAAGTGCTTTGTCAAGCTTGTAGACATAATCTGGATGTTTGGTATCTACAAAACCTGGAGGTTGTTCAACATATACCTCCTCCTCCAATTCTCCATTGAGAAAAGCACTTTTCACATCCATTTGAAAGACAGTAAACTTTTGCAACCAGCCTTGCCTTATTCCTTCCTGTTGAGAATATCCTTTTGCAACCAGCCTTGCCTTATTCCTTGTAATTATACCATCACTGTCAGTTTTGTTTCTGAATACCCACTTTGTACCAACAACAGATCTATTCTTTGGTCTTGGCACTAGGGTCCAGACTTTGTTTCTTTCAAATTCATTCAACTCTTCCTGCATTGCTTGCACCCAATCAGCATCTTGAAGAGCTTCTTCCACTTTCTTTGGCTCAGTCTGAGAGAGAAAAGAATTGTAAAGACATTCATTTGAAGTACCTGTTCTAGTTCTGACACCTGCATCAGGATTTCCAATTATCAAATCAGGTGTATGTGATTTTGTCCACTTCCTTGCAGATGGAAGGTTTTCTCTAGAACTGGATGCTCCCCCAAGATCCATGCTATTTTCATTTTCATTTTCTGATGCTCCCCCTGAAACTATGCTCTCTGAGTTGGATTCTTCAGTATTTAGATTTTCAGCACAATCAGAACTTGGCTTATCAGAACTTGAAGAGCCAGATGTATGTTCTGATGTTTCTTGAGATGTGGTAGGATCTTGAGTATGCTCCCCCTGAATAGGTGCAACTTCCTTTGACGTAGTCTCCACAGTTTCAATAACATCAGAGTTTAATCCATCAGAGTTTACAGTATCAGGACTTAGACTATCAGGATTTTCTGTATCAGAATTTGAGTCTTCATTTTCAAATCTCAGCTGATCATGGTCAATGAAATCTTCAAGACCAGTAATCTTTTTGTCATCAAAAGAGACATTGATAGATTCTATGACCACTTTTGTTCTCAAATTATAGACTCTGAAGGCTTTTGTGGAAAGTGGATATCCAACAAAGATTCCTTCATCAGCTTTTAGATCAAACTTTGATAGCTGTTCAGGATGAGTCTTGAGAACAAAACACTTGCATCCAAATACATGAAAATATTTCAGATTTGGCTTCTTTTTCTTCACCATCTCATATGGTGTTTTTCCATGCTTGTTAATGAGTGTTGCATTTTGAGTAAAACAAGCAGTCTGCACAGCTTCAGCCCAGAAATAGGTTGGAAGCTTTGCTTCTTCAAGCATTGTACGTGCAGCTTCAATGAGAGTTCTATTCTTCCTTTCCACAACTCCATTTTGCTGTGGAGTTCCAGGAGCAGAAAATTCCTGCTTTATTCCATGGTTTTTGCAGAACTCTTCCATTATCAAATTCTTGAACTCAGTGCCATTATCACTCCTTAAAACTTTCACAGAATCTTTGACCATTTTATCCAGATGTTTGATATGATCAATCAAGGTTGATGCAGTTTCACTTTTTTGTATGCAAGAAATACACCCATGTGTATCTGGTGAACTCATCGACTATGACCAACGCATACTTCTTCTTTGCAATAGACATGACATTTACTGGACCAAATAGATCAACATGTATTAGATGATAAGGCTCAAGAATTGATGATTCAGTCTTGCTTTTGAATGAAGATTTTCTTTGTTTGGCTTTCTGACATGAATCACAAAGACCATCAGGAGCAAATACTGTGTTTTGCAATCCTCTCACAAGATCTTTCTTGACCAGTTCATTTATATTGTTGAAATTTAAATGAGAGAGTTTCTTATGCCAATTCCAGCTTTCTTCAATTGATGCTCTACTCATTAGACAGATTGCAGAACCATCAGTATTTGTTGAAAGCTTAGCTTCATAAATGTTACCACGCCTGTATCCTTTCAGAACAACTTTGCCTTTAGATTTACTCACAATTTCACAGTGTTCTTCAAAGAAATCAACATGATAACCTCTGTCACAGATTTGACTTATACTCAGTAGGTTGTGTTTAAGTCCTGAGACTAGAGCTACTTGTTTAATTATGACATTTCCAAGATTTATATTGCCATATCCCAATGTTTTTCCAATGTTGCCATCTCCATAAGAAACACTTGGGCCAGCTTTCTCCACAAAGTCTGATAGCAGGGCCTTATTTCCAGTCATATGTCCTGAACATCCACTGTCCAGAACTAGAATATTTTTCCTGTTGCCCTGCAATCACAAAGACCACTAATTATTAATTTTAAGGACCCAGACTTGCTTGGATCCTTTGGCCTTATTAAGTTTGTTAACATTTGCAGCGGATTTAGCATCAGAGTTTATGTTAACATTTTTCTTATCAGAACTTACACTATCAGACTTTGAATCAGAATTTACACTAGAAGGAACAATGGAACCTTTCTTCAAAGAAGGTTTTATTTGATAATAATCATAGTACAAACTATGATATTCCTTACAAGTATAAATGGAATGCCATAAACTACCACAATGAAAACAAGGATTTTGTGGTTTGTATCTAACAGACTGACTCTTAACTCCTGATTTTGAAGGTAAGGAGTTAATATTCTTATTCTTCCTGCAAAAAGAAGCCAGATGGTTAGAACTTCCACAGTTATGACATGTTTTCCTAGGAGCATCAGGAACAGGTTTATAATCATTGCTTTTATTCACACCTTCCTTTCCATTCCTATTTTTCCTAGGTGATTTTACCTTGTTTGCATTCTTGACATCTTTCAGCTTATGCTTAAGCTGCTTCTTTGTCATTAAGCCTATGTTCACTTCAGCTGTCTTTTCCTGTTTTAGTTTATCAGAAGTTAATTTCTTTGTAACTTCTGATTTTTCATTTTCAGACTTTACAGTTACAAACTTAACAGGTTTTAACTTTGGCTTTTGTTTATCAACAGACTTAATTTCTTCAGTTCCTTTATCTTTCTTATCTTCTCCATAACCCAAGCCCTCTTTCCAGTTTCCACTACTTAGCAAATTTTGAGTTGTTTTGCCAGAGTTAGTCCAAGTCCTGATAATCTCTCTTTCCTTTTCTAACTCAGTTTTTAGAGATTCATTTAATTTTAGTACTTCATTCCTAACATAAAAAGCATCATCTCTATCCTTCTGAGTTTGATGGAACATGACTAACTCTTTTTCTAAGAAATCATTTCTTTTCTTAAATGCAAGATTTTCAGAAGTTAATCTTTCACATGTTAAAGTTTGATCTCTATAGCTAACAAACATGGTTTTAAGATATCTTCTCAACTCATTAATATCATCAGTATGAAAAGCATAAGTAGTCTGAGGTACCTTTGTTTCAGCAGCTTCAGAACTGCTCTCAGCACTTTCTTTATCAGCATTTGCCATCAATGCATAGTTTTCCTCACTTTCAGAGTCTGAGGTGTCTGTCCAGCTTTTCTGCTTTGTGACAAGAGCCTTGCCTTTGTCACCCTTTACCTTCTTGCAGTCAGGAGATATGGGGCCTTTCTCACCACAGTTATAGCATTTAACATTGGTGTAATCTCCTCTGTCAGACTTTCCTCCACTGCCTTCAGATCTTCTGAAATTCTTCTTATCAGAACTTATGCCTTTCCTGGAAAACTTCTTTCCATTCCTGAACTTCCTGTATGCAATCTTTGTGATTCCTTTCACCATAAGAGCACACAGCTTCATCATCTCCTCATCAGCATCAGTCTCAGGCAAGCTTTCAGAATCTGAGTCATCATCACTCTCAGAACTTGATGACTCGGTATCAGACTTTATGAAAAGAGCTTTTCCCTTGTCTTTCTTTGAGGAAGCTGCTTTGGGGAATTCTTCTTCAACCTTAAGAGCAACTGTCCTTGACTTTCCTCCTTTCCTCTTGCTTCTTTGTTCCATCTCCAGCTCATGAGTCTTGAGCATTCCATAGATTTCGTCAAGAGTTGTTTCATCAAGATTGTAGTTGTCTCTTATTGTCGTTGCCTTCAAATCCCAGCATTCAGGAAGAGCTAACAGGAACTTAAGGTTTGAATCTTCAAGATCATACTCTTTATCAACCAATGACAAATCATTCAAAAGTTTGACAAATCTATCATATAAATCATTCAATGACTCATTAGTCTTTGAGTCAAAGTGTTCATACTCTTGAGTGAGTATTGTCTTCCTGTTCTTCTTAATTGTGTCAGTTCCCTGACACCTTGTTTCCAGAGCATCCCATATCTCCTTAGCAGTCTTGCAGTTGATTACCCTGTTTGACATTACATTATCAATGGCACTATGCAGTAAGTGTCGTACCTTAGCATCCTTAGCAATTGATGCTATGTCTTCAGCAGTATAATCACTCTTCTCCTTTGGTACGGTCTTTGCTGCTTCACCTGCAACTGCAACAGCGAGTTTGGTTGGTTTGTGAGGGCCTTCCTTGATTCTATCAAGGTATTCTGGATCTGTTGCTTCCAGGAACATGGTCATCCTTACCTTCCATATGGGATATTCAGATGGTCTCAGTATGGGAACTCTGATGGTCTCATACCGACTCTGAATTTGTGTCTTTGGTGGTTCCTCAGTTTTGGTAGGCTTAGTTGGAGTTTCTGTGTCCGACATGATTGTGTTTGGATCTTTAACTGTATGTATGTTAACAGATAGGCTCTGATACCAATTGTTAGGTCACACACACACTGTAGAGGGGGTGAATATAGTGTATAGTACACTCAAATCGAACTTTAAGAACTTAAGTAACAGAAAACAAACTTTATTGAAACAATAAACTCTGTTACAGTATGGAACTGTTACCTCTCAGTGATGAACAAATATCACGAGAGCAGCTAGGGTTACAATGAATAATCTTCTCTTATAATGATAACACTTATAGTGTAAACCCTATATCTGTGTTTATATACTACACAGTTACAAGATAATCGCTAATTGATATGGAATATAATTTTGCTTCCTAAAATATATCAATCAGATATCTTTTCTTCCAAGTATTCCATTCTTTACAGAATTCCTTCTTCATGTATATCTCTTCTTATGTTTATCTTGATCTTCTTTCCTTTAATCAGCTACTGTCCTTATCTGATTGTCCTTCAACACTTAAGTTCTGATATCTATCTTCTGACGATTATCTCCTGATAACATATGTACTGATATCCTTAAGTCCTGACTTCCAGTATAAGTACTGATCAACAGTTAAGTACTGATTTATCCTGTTCAAATTACAACATTCATTTCTTAATATATCCAATTTCTAATGCGAGTATTTTATTCTGCGTACTCCCTAATTAATTCGAGTAATTATGTGTGGGTACGGTGTAGTCTCACTTATTCAAACTAAATTTTAATTAATTGTGTGTTATTTGGTACTAGCTCACGGCTGAACAATTTTTTTTTAATATTATATAATTTTTTTAATATTTATAACTTTGAATTGAATTTTTTAAATTTGTTCATTAATTTTTTTATTTTTTTATTTTTAAATAATATGACTTCTTGATAATTATATTAATACACCTATATGTTCATATGTTTTTAAAAATATTATAGCGATTTAATAGTTTTTTTGGGAATAAAAATATAATGTTTATATTGTATTGGAACTTTAATAAAAATATTATTTTAGAGAGTTTATTATTTAATCGATAAATTATAAGAGTTATTTGAAAAAGATAATATTACTGATTGAACGGTATAGTTTATTGATCATTTTATGTGTGTTTTAAAAATAATAATTATTATCTTTAGTTAAAAGTTAATTTTTGGTTCATATCAATAGGATACGAATTATGTTTAATTTGATAATAATTTAATTTATCCCGTATTATTGGCGTACTTTATTTTATTTTAGCCAAATGCACATTACTACGATCAAATTCAACTAATTAAATTTAGCGTAATTTTAACTTTTTATGTCCGGATTAATAAGATAATTTTGTTTTAGTCCGAATAATTAATATATATGATTTTATTTTAGTTGGTTGAATTATATTTTAATTATCTTGGATGACTAATATGTATTATTACGTTTACCCTAGTTCAATAGTATAATATTTTAGACGGATTAGTGGTATTTATTATTTTTTTCTTAACCCGATGCACATTATATCGACTAAATTCAACTAATTATATTTAGTTTGCTTATATTTCTTTTAGTTCGAAATATCAAATAGAATAATATATACATAAATATGAATTAGAGTTTTTTTTTGAAAACATGAGTTAGAGTTTTTAATTGATATAATAATATCAATTAATAATAACATATAGTTGGATATGAAATAGAATTTAACTTATAGATGAAATTGACTCCAATATCAATAAGAATTGGAATTGACCAATCGACTAACTGAACTAATTAAATATAGAATAAATAATTAAGGGTAATTAAGTAATTTTAGCAAGTACCGACCGAACGATTACCAAACTTTTAATGTTTCGTATATTATAATATAGTATAGATGTTTAGAATTGAAGTATCATTATCAGGTATCCAATCTTTAATCTTTGATAATACTTTGAAATTATCATTTTACTAGGATATAATTAGGATATCTATTTTATTTAAAATATTTTAAAATATAATTTGAAACTCTTTATTTCATAAATTCAAATACTTTACAATATTTAAATACATGCGGCCCGCAAGGGTTAACTTAGTTGGTTAAGACGGAATAACTATTCTCTTGGTCAGAATTTCGAATGCAGGGAGAAAAATTTATGATTATGCCTGTGGAGTGTTAAATACGATTTAGCTTAGTTCAAATGATTTGCAGGTTATTGCGTGCGGTTGCGGTCTCTACGAAAAAAACATGCTCTATTTTACAATATGTTTTAGAAAATAAAATTCTTATACTTTGTAAATTAGGATACCTTATTTATTTCAATTCCAAACTATCTATTTTACAAAAGATATTTTATATCAATATTTAATTCTATTGCATGTAGGATAATATTAATATTTTAAATTAAATTTAAAGAAGTACTTGATAAGTTTCGAACCGTTGACCTTTTATAGTACTTTAAATTTATCTCTATTATTCGCATTATATAACATGACATAATCTATTTACAATAATTTAAAAAATAATTTGATATCCTCTATTTTATAAATTAGAATACTATTTATAATATGTTAAATAAAATTCATACCACTCTCCTTTGTAAATTATGATACCTTATTTATTTTTCAATCCCAAACTATCTAATTAAGATACCTATTCTATTTTAAATATTTTCAAAGATATTTTAATTAATTGTTTTTTATTTTATTACAGGAAGGATAATATTAATATTTTAAATTAAATTTAAAGAAGTGCTTGACGAGTTTCGAACATCGACTTTTGGTATTACTTTAAAATTATTTTTTTAATTCGTATTATATAATAGGATTCAAAAACGTGAAAACTTCATTTCTTACAATTAAATTGTTTTACATTTTTTTTGTAATTGGTTCTTTTAGTTGATAAATAAATCTTCATGTTTAAAATATTTACGAATTTCTCATAATTTATTTGATTCCCTGAAATGAGATTAATACAAGTTTTTGGACATTTATTGAATTTTTAATTATAACTTAATTGGGACTCATTCCTGATTTAAATTTAAAAGGAAGTCGATGTAAAAGAAGAGACTGATTCATAATTTGAATAATTTCATAATAATTTCATTCAATCTCTTCTTACATGTAAGAGTAGAATATGAGAAATATGAGAATAAAATACGAGAAATATGAGAATAAAATTGTGAGAAAATTTATTCATGAGATATTTTATTTGACTTTTTAATTAAATATTTAAGTTATTTTTATATTTATTTTTCATTCCATTTATTTTTTGAGAATCGAACATTGATTTTACCATTATTTTATTCAACATTATATCATTAAGCCACCTAACCATACATGTTAAACATATAATAGTTGTGCATGTGCGCTTTGATTAATATTTAATATTTTAATTAATTAATATTATTGAAACTTATCAAATAATTGTAATCATCTTTTCATTTTTACTTTGTAATATGTTATTAAGTTGGGTTTATTGGAGATCACTTTATTTGGAGACAACTGGGGAACTAGAAAATTTAAGTAATGCTGGCTAAGCTGAAAATTCCTATTTTTTTTCTATTGAGATATTAATTCATTAAAATTGTTCAAAAAATTATACTTATTAAAAAATATGTTAACTTTTCATAAGAGGAGAAACCACTTTTTACAATAGTACAATTTATAAAATAACTTTTTGATATCATAAATTAAAAGTTTAGTATTTTAAGTATTTTTAATGTGAAAAAATAATACATTATAAAGTTAAAATTATGATTTAATATGAGATATATATACATGTCTTAATAGTTAAGATATAAACATACTGTATAAAATTTCTAATTTTATTTTAGTGTTTAGATTTTTAATATTGGACTAAATAAATTGAAAGAATTTTTTTAAAGTGTATAAACTAATTGCCCATAAAAAAGTAAAAAATTAAGATATTAATTAATTAAAATATAAAACATACATAATTATATGGACTATTTTTTTAGGTTTAGTGGGGGTTGTTTTTGTCTAAAGCGTTAGATGCAAAGGTTATAAAAGGGGTTAATTATCAAATATGTCACTTATTATATTCAAATATATCAAGTTAGCCACTGATTACAAAATTGATTCAAATGAGTCACTCATTTAAAATTTTGTATCAAAAATATCACCCCATCATTAGTCAGAATTTTTAATAATATTATATATTGAGTTTCATACAATTTTTTATGAATGATATTATATCTAAATGAAAGGTTGCGAGATTTTTAAAATTTTATCAACTATTTATTTTTAATTTTTTGATTATTTTATTTGATGTAAATAAAAATAAATAGTAGATAAAATTTTAAAAATCTAAAAATATTATCTAAAATATTAGAACTCAGAGTCTTTCACTTGATGCAATATCATTTATAAACAATGTGCGAAACTCAATATATAATACTTTTAAGAATTTCGACTAACTTGATATTTTTTATACAAATTTTCAAATGAGTGACTCAATTAAGTACGTGGCTCAATTGATACATTTGGACGTATTAAGTGATTTAGTTGATTTAGAGTAGTTTTTCCGAGTCTTTGGCTAGAGATAAAGTAGGTAGAGGAGGTGGATTGGGTGTCATGTGCAAGCGTGCAGTAGACTGCAAAGTAGTGGAATTTTCAAATAATCATATTGATCTCCATGTAAAGGAAAAATCGATTAGATTCCTTGGTGCGTATTTGGTGACCTCAATGACATGCTACATATATCTGATAAAATAGGACCTCACACTCATCTCTTGGAAGGTTTCAAAGATGCAATTGAAGAGTGTGGACTCCTGAAACTTGACTTAATGGAAGGGGAGTATACATGGGAGAAGATCAAGAGTACGTCAAACTGGGTCAGAGAAAGGCTTGATAGAACATTCGCAGATGAGCATTGGTGGAAGAAATATCAACTTTGTAAGTTATCAGTCTCTCACAGGGTTTCTTCAGATCATGATCCAATTCATTTAGAACCGGTGCATACAATCTTTTCGAGAAAATAATTTAGGTTCAAATTTGAAAATGCTTGGTTGAATGAACCAAGATTCACAGAAGAAGTGGTGAAATATTGGCATAATATATCCAGAACTCACCCGCTATCTAAAGTAATGTCTGTCTTAATCTTTATGGCAAGATGGGGAAGATTTTTTTTCATTAATTTCGAACCAAAATAAAGAAGTGAAACGAGATTATGTCAGGCTTAATAATAAGAAGTGACGAGATAGGGGTTCAACAATATTTTGAGGAGAAAAGGAAACTTGATGAGCTCCTATTACAAGAGGAATTGTACTGGAAACAGAGAGCCAAAGCGTTTTGGCAATCGAGGGTGATAAAAATTCCAAGTTCTTTCATGCAGCTACAACCAAGAGGAAGAAATCGAACCACTTGCACATCTGATAAATAGTGAAGAGGAGATTATAAATGACCATGACACCATGTGCACTATGGTAGTGGATTATTTCAAGTCTATTTTCCAGGGGAACAACGACTTGAGCCAACAAGTGGATGACGATACTGAAGTGCAGGTTATTAGAGCAGCTCAAAATATTAAGTTAACTGAAATAAATTTTGTAGTATTCACTATGGCAGTGAAATAGATGCACCCTGACAAAAGTGCTGACCCTGACGGATTTAGCCCGACATTTTTTCAACACTTTTGGGGATTAATTGGTAAAGAGATTTTTTAATGTTGCAAAACTGGGTTAACTGCAGGTGTGTTGCCTGCAAACTTAAGTGACACAAAATTGGTGCTCATACCTAAAAAAGAAAATATAGAGAGGATGACAGATTTGTGCAACACTGCCTTATGTAATGTGCTTTACAAAATAGTAGCAAAAGTACTTGCTAACATGCTCAAAGGAATTCTCCTTACTGGAATCTATGAAAACCAATCTGCATTTGTACATGACAAATCTATATCAGATAATGTTCAAATGACTTTTGAGAATATACACTACATGAAGAAGAAAAATATCGTCATGATGGGGAGGTGGCTCTAAAACTCGATATCGTTAAGACTTATGACCATGTAGATTGCGGTTACTTGGAGAAAAGGATGCAAATTATGGGGTTTAATAGTACATATATAAAGTGGATCATGTTATGTGTCACCCCTGTGAGTTATATTGTGGCATTTAATGGAATGTCTGTAGAGCCAATTCATCCGAGTCATGGATTGAGACGGTGAGATCCGCTATCACCCTATCTATTCCTCTTTTGCGTGGAAGGGTTATCACATTATTTATTAAGAGCAGCTAGAGAAGCGACCATTACAGGCTGTCAAATTTGCCCAGAGGCTCCTCAGGTATCACACTTGTTATTTTCCGATGATAGTTTTCTATTTTTCAAAGCTAACTCTATCAAAGCCACGTCTATCAAAGCTTTGTTAAACGATTATAGATTTAAGTCAGGTAAGTTGGTAAATTATCAAAAATCGGGTATATTCTTCAGTGCAAATGTAAGGAGAGACAAACAACAAGAGATAAAAGAGATTATAGAGGTCCACAACGAGATAGGGAACTACAAATATCTAGGACTGCCTTCTCTAATTGGCAGGTTCAAAAAGGCAATATTTAACTTTGTTAAAGAGCGAATATGGAAAAAAGTATAGGATTAGGGCAACAGATTACTCTCTAAAGCAGGAAAGACAGTTATGGTGAAGAATGTAGCTCAAACTATTCCTACTCATGCTATGTCCTGCTTTGCAATACCTAAATCCTTGTGCACTGAAATGAAGAGGCTCATGAATGGATACTGGTGGGGTTCTAGGGGGGATAAGAATAAGAAATAAGATGGTCAAGATAAAATAAAATGGCTCTTACAAAAAGAAGAGGTGGTTTGGGATTTAATGACATGCATGGGTTTAATACAGCTCTTTTGGGAAAGCACATTTGGAACTTCTGTCAGAAACCAAATTCTCTAGTAGCACGTATGTTTAAGGCTCGATACTTTTCAAGACATCATGTGTTACAAGCAAATAAGGGGACTGACTCAAGTTTCATCTGATAAGGTATTTGGGAGGTGAAAGAAGTGCTGAAAAAGGGTTTCAAATGGGTACTTGGTGATGGGAAAGACATAAGAATGTTCAAAGATCCTTGGTTAAACGGAAAATCTGACTTTTGTGTGGAGGACAATCACTTGAATATCAGTAGAGAAGAAAAGGTTTGTCATTACTTCCGTTCTGAAAGCAAATGCTGGGACGTGCAAAAGGTAAGAGAAGATTTTCTGGATATTGATATTCAACTTATTCTCCAAACAAGAATACTGCAGATAGATGTCAAGGAAAGGGTAACTTGGTTTAATTCGAATAACGGAGTCTATAATGTGAAATCTGCATATCAATACTGGGTTTCTCAATGTACAAATGAGGTAGACAATAAAGATGTTAAAGGATGATAATATTTATGGAAGCTCCAGCCACCTCACAAGATTAGAGTCTTTATTTGGAGGTTTTGCAAAAAACAATGTGCCAGTTAGGATTCTCCTGAAGCATAAAGGAAATTCAATACCAATTATGTGCCTAATATGTGAAGTCAACATTGAACATCTACGCCATCTATTCTATGAATGTACATTTGCCAAAGAGTGTTGGCAGAGGTCGGGACCGAGTATCAATATGTAGCATGATTATACGAGATGACAAAGGTCAATTTGTTGAAGGCAAAGTAATGAAATTAGCAGGGGACGTTATAGTTACAGAAGCAGAAGCTAGAGGAATATATGAAGTTGTGCATTAGCTAGAAGATACTGGACTGAGATTAAAAGTAAAACTTGTTTATATGTAAAACCTGAGACGAGCACACTTAGAGATGAAATGGTCTAAACAGAAAATAGTGAATGACGAGTAAAGATCAGGGAATCTGTTGTTTAAGATACATATAGACGAGAGCCGATCCAAGAAAAGATTTACATGAAAGATGGTTAAAGATCAGATACATGATCAACTGAGTCAAGTATTTCCCCCATATTCTAAATTCAGAATAGTTAAATGTTTTACATTTCGCTGTAATAAATCTTGATTATGCAAGTATCCCTTATTCTTGTTCTTTCATTATTATTGATCTCATGAGCAAATACCTATTATTCTGGGTTATTTGCGAACCCTGAATCATGATGTTTTAACCAAAATGATTTACCATCAAATACTCTATGAACTGTATGGTTACAAAAAGGACAAGGAATGGACTGGACCCTATATGATGGTGGGTTTATTTAGATGGGCATAGATCCGTACTGTATCGCGTCTAATCAGCGGGGTATAGTACATATGTTGGTTATAGTGTACAGTCTAATTTATTGTTGATTGTCACTAACGACATTCCTTCTTTTAAAAGTTTTCCAGTTGTGAAATAAATCAAGTAACAAATTCATAAGATGAATCAAATAATTGTCAGTTGTTATGTTTTAGAGAAAAATCAAATTTATGATAGGTTTCCAATGAAGGCTGATATTTTATTCATTCAATTATTTAAATCGTAATAGTGTTTGAACTTCATTCTAGTGATTTCTTTACGATAGATATACTTTGTTATTTTTAATACATGGGAACCAAATTATAGTACTTGATGGGCATTATTGGCTCACTCTTGCTTTATTATTTTCTTATTCTTTCAGAGACACACCAAGATAGTTATAGATAACTCGCAGTAGATAGCGCGATGGAGAGATCCCAGCTTCAGACAGTTGGATATCACAGTGTCATTAAGATGAGAAAGTAATTATAAAAAGTTTAGATATTTTAGATTCTTGTTTCATACCATAACCTGTAATCGATTCAGAATTGAGGGGTCATCTGTATATTTATCTTAATATACGGATTTATATTGTTTAAATTTGTTTAGTGATACCCAATCATGACCCCGGATTTGGGGGCTGTCCCAAAATTCCTTAACCATACGCCTTGACATCACGCAACCATAACTGCCATAAATTCAGCCTCGCATGATGACAAAGAGACACAACGTTGCTTTTGTGAGATCCATGTAACTAAGCACTCGTCTAAGTAGAAGGTCGTACCACCAGTGCTCTTTTTATTATCAATATTCCCTGCCAAGTTGCTATCAGAATATCCACTCACCAAATAATTTCTCAGTCCTCGTGTATAGACTAGTGTTAGGTAGAAGTGCAACATGGGGGAGGGGGTGAATGTATTTTCTTGTTTTCTTGATTAACTTTGATTGCTTGTGGCTCTTTGAACTTAACAGCTAGATAAATTTACAGTGATAAAAGACTAAATGTAAAGACACAAGTAATTTATCAACAACTTACTTGATTTGTATTAAATCAAATTTGTTTGTGCTACAAATTTTTGTTCTTGAAAATAAGAACTCAACTACTTCTCTTGAGAGAATACAAGATTTCCTAGATTTGTTTGTTAGTTTTTGAAATAAGGACCCGTGACATGTTTTATAGATCAACATGCACGGTTTACAGAACTTGCACTTAAATAGACTAACACATTTTCTAAAGCTCATTTGTCTGGTTCTATTTCTAGTACAATATATCTGTGTAGAATCTACTAAGTCTGTGATCCTCCTTTGTCCAGTTCATCTTGGCCCTTGATCTTGTATTCTTCAAGCTGCATTTATAGGCTTTCTAATTCAATGTTGACTGATAATCTTGGATCTTCAAGTTGTCTGTATTCTGAATTCTGAAGTTGTTTGTCGAGATCTCTTTTATCGTGTATAAATGTCACATATCGATAAGTAAAATGACTTTTTGATATCTCTACTTCTTGATAGGTGTTATGACTTCTCGAGGTCTCTAGTTCTCTACAAGTAGAATGACTTGTCGATATCTCTAGTTCTCTACATAAGCTTTTGACTTATCGATATCTTCAGTTCTCTACAAGTAGAAAGACTTGTCGATATCTCTAGTTCTCTACATAAGCTTTTGACTTGTCAATATCTTTAGTTCTCCATATGGAATTTTTGACTTGTTGATATCTCCAGTTCTCAATATGCAGATTGACTTGTCGAAATCTCTTGGGACTTCTCTACAAGCCATTTTTGACTTCTCGATATACATCACTATATTCCTTGATTTGTGACTTGTCGATATCTGACTTAGAATATTTTTCCTAGAACAACACTATTCAACTCTAAACTTCTACACTTCTCTCTGAGGCATGATCAAGATTGATCTTTTTTCAGAGTTTATTCCTTAGCCTGATGACTCCTCATAGAAAAATTCTTCAGTCTAATCTACTTAGCATTTTTACAGACTCAAGAAATACAAATACAGAATATAATGGGATTATCATACAACTTATCCTTAGGGTTGTCAAGGTGACTTAGTGTTGTTATGTACAAGCATCTCTTGCCCAATAACTAATCTGAAATTTGTTGTTCCCTTCACGTTGCTTGATTGCGGCCATATGTATTACTGTAGGACGTTCTATATAGCGGCTAACTATGCCAACATAGTACACAATGTCTGGACATGTGTGAACTAAGTCCCGTAATCCTTCCCCAAACTTTTGAACTGAGTAGAATTGATTGCCTTACCCTTACAATCTTTTCCAAGTTAAAGTCTTGGTTCCATTGGATATTTTTCTGAATTACATTCCATCATTCCAGCCTTGTCAAGCAATTTTCTAGCGTAGGCAACTTGCTTAAGATCGATATAAGTTCCTTTCTGATCCACCTCGATACCCAGGTAATAACATAGCTTACCGATATTACTCATGTTAAATTCCTCCCATGTTTGCTTTTTAAATTTCTAGATAGTTGACACACTTGTACCAATTATGAGTAGGTCGTCAACATATACTCCAATGACAAAGGCTTCTTCTCGTTTAGGTTTCGTGTATGCCGCTTGTTCACAAGAATATTTTATGAAACCAAGTTTCAAAAGATATTTGTTAAGTCTTGCATACCATGTTCGAGGAGGCTGACATAACCTGTAAAGTGCCTTTACTAACTTATGTACCAGATTTTCTTTGTTTTTCTGCACGAATCCTTCAAATTGGGTCACATAGACCGTTTCTTGCAACTGCCTGTTGAGAAAGGCAGATTTGACATCTAAGTGGTGAAGTTCTCAGTCATTTTTCACTGCAAGAGCTAGGAGCATCATTTCAAGATGTATAACTGGTGCGAAGACTTCTTTAAAAGCCATTCATTGCCTTTGCACATACCCCTTGGCGACGAGTCTCGATTTGTACTTAGTATTCTCACCGTTTGTATCCCATTTCAACTTAAAAACCCCATTTCAATGCCACTCCCTTTGGCCCCGCTGGTAGCTCCACTATATTTCACGTGTGATTTCTTTCGATAACATCAATCTCTTCTCTCATAGCTTTCTCTCATGCTGGTTTTTTTACAGTATCACTGCAATTAGTGGGTTCATCAACACCCAACAAGAACAGCTCATGCTCAGCTTCGACCTCCTCTGTCTCGTTATAAATCTCATTCAGTAATTAAAAGTTTCCGGGGCACTGTTACTGCTGAATGAACTATAGCCCGAATTACCACCGTTCCTAGAGATCTTGCTTTTGTGGACTACCTTTCCCGGTTTCCGAGTATTTAACTGTGTCTTCACATGCGCTGTTGTTGTTTGCACTATATGAAGTCTCCCCAGTATGACTTTCAGGTTCACTACCTCAATTATTATGGGAACCCAATATTATGAATGGCTCGTGGATGGTTATTTTGTCTTTCTGCAGTTTATCCCATGCACTTCAAATATGACATCCCTACTCACGTGTACTTTTCCTGAAATTGGATCGTATAAATGATAAATCTTGGTTTCGGGCTCCTTACCGAAACACTCGAAGTTTGGTGCGATCACTAAGCTTGGTTGTGTGCACGCTTGGCAACTTCATATGTGCAACACAAAAAAACACTCGAACATGCTTGACATCCAGTTTTCTTTCCATCCATATTTCATACAGTGTCTTCTCTGAAATAGCTCTTGTCGGCAACCGATTTAATAGATAAATCAAGTGACCAATTTAGTAGATAAATCAACTGACGCACATCATCTCCCCATTATGATAATGGTAGTTTCATTTTTTTAATAAGCTACGCGCCATCCAACCACCGTTTGGTTTCATCTCTCTAAGACCCCATTTTTTTGTGGGGTGTAGGGTGTCGTGAAATGTCTAATTATACTAGCCCCCTCGCAATATTTTGTAAAAAATTTCTGAGGTAAATTCCCCAGCTCTAATTGTTCTAAACATTTTGATTTCATTTCCTGAAGCTTTTTTAACCTGAACTCAGAATTTCTTGAAAGCCCCTAATGCCTCATCTTTACTTTTTAACATATATATATATATCCACATCATATGACTAAAGTCATCAATCAGGAGGAAAATATACATGTTTCCCACTACTGTGTCTGGTGCTATGGGTCCAAAAAGGTCATTGTGAATCAAATCCAAAGCTTGTCTTACATGAAACTCTGTTTGTTGGGGGAATGACTGTATTGTTTGCTTTGACATTAAACACCCGTCACAGACCTTCATTGGTTGTGTGAACTCTGGTAACCCACTTGCCATTCTGTTGGTTGACATTATTATCATTACTCCAAAATTCATTTGACCCAGTCTTGCGTGCCACAGTCATGATGATTTCTCCATTCTAGAAAACTATTTATTGTTGATGAAGATGTGTTTGATGTGCCAATATTGAAATTAATTTATCTCATTCATTTCATTTAAAATATAAAGAATGTCTTGAAAACTTCCACATGGTGGCTTTAAATTAGTGAGACGTTTTATTCAAACAAAATTATTGTGACCTTTTCTATTTTTGTGAAATGATTAATTTACCCGTGTATATATTATTTAATAAAAAGAATCGAACTTAAATCTACTCAATTATCTATACATCTCTATAACACAAGACCACATTATACCAGTACCACAAGATCAAATTATCACATATGTTTTTAGTGGTACATATAATATTTAAATATACCCCACATTATGTTGTTAAATATTTGAAGTTATATTTATGTAATAAAAGCATCTCTAATACTAGAAAATTTGTAGCTCAATAATATAGGTGACATCTAGATATCATATAGGTGGCACTTTTAGAGAAAATTTAAAAAAATTGAACCCCAACCTTTTATTCCCTTAGCATAAAATATAGATGATTTACATATATTCGTCCAAATGACAACTAAGAAACTGATTAGGTATAATTTACATAATCATAATCATATTTATAAATAATACCTTTAGAGTATACAAAAATTTATATAATAATCATAGCCAATCATTATAGCAAGAATTTTTATTTTTTATCATTGATGATGTTCTAAGAAGAGTAAGTAACTCTGCAACATATAAAGAATATAGATACAAAAAATAAAAGCATCAGATACCAAGATAGTTCAGTAGTATAGTATATAAGGAGGTAAAAATAAGACATCGTTTAGATAAAAATCAACGTTCAATTGCAATATCTACTTTCATTCTCATAGTAATTAATGTAATTAAAATATTTCTAGCAATCTCATCACAATAAGTAATAATTTCATTGTCACATACAATAAATAGTATACATCATATCAACTAATACAGTGTGTTAAAAATGTATCATACTCGCAACAATAGTAATCAATACGGTAATTTTTTTTTAAGTTTAATAAATGAAAGTAGATGAACACAACTAAAGAAATGGAATAAGATGAGCATTCCTAAATGTTAGGAAAAACCGCTTGACAAAGTCAATAGATGTTCAATATCACAAAAATCACCGTATTTGAAATCCTAGTGAATACACAAGAGCTCTTGCCTCAAATGTAGCAATAGTAATAAATAAATGTACATGAATCAGTTAGTTATATGAGTGTTTAAGATTTTTAAATAATAAAATGTAGGTTATTTATATAATATACGAGTCAAAAAATATATTAAATTCATTACCTTTTTCTTGATAGGGCCAAAACATTTATAACAATCTGGAAATTCATGAAGTCTAACATTCTCATAAAGTGTGAGTACTCGCTTTTAGGTGGGATGTATAATATCCATCATAAAGTATAACTAGTAAAAATAATCATAGGTATGCAAAACTGAAAATAAAAGCAAATAACAACAAAGACATAAAACTGAATTATTTAAGTAATTTGATGTTTTCATTACTATATTCGTGAGTTATAACATTGAAATAAAAGATTTATTTGTGTGATCGATGATCACTAATAAAATATATTATATACAACAAAGCGCATATACCTGCTTATGTGGTTCTGCCCTAATAACTATCATAGGTATAGTTTCATCCCACCATAATCTCCCAAATGGCCTATTTATATTTTAAATGAAAAATATTGAATATAACCAGAAAAAATTATATTTGATCAATAAAGAAAATAGATGAAATGAATTTTTTTCTTAGATGAGATCCCTCATATAAATGACATGGCATAATCAGGAACCTATGCAATATTAAATAAAATTATTGTTGACCTAATAAAAAATATTTAAGATTTAGAAATGAAAGTAATAATAAGGAAATCCTACCAAAGGCCCTGACTTCAAAAATTGAGATTCAACATTATAACCCCATTCTACTTTATTATCAACACGAACTCTAGCACATATCAGATCTCTACAATTTGCACCTTGTGTTTCACATGTGAGTATTAACAGCTAAACTCAAATCAAACAAATTAACAACATTATCATAAAATTTATTTCATTATCAATAAAAAAGTCTTTTAATCTTTCAGACGTGTATTTGACAAACACTCTCATAAGCATCTCTTACAACAACACTGTGAATAAGTAACGGGTATCAAGGAAACTTCTGCATATTAAATAAGAAATAATATAAGTAAATTTATGTAATCACAACGGTGGAGTAAGTAGTCAGAATCATGAAAAATATATTATTGTTGGATTATATGCACCCACAAGAACACCCGCATACGAAAGTGAGGAAGCCCATAGCTTTAATCGTAGTTCATCCCGAAAAAGCGAGCTAATGCATATCTTCCAAAAAAGCCTTTGGAAAGAATACATAGTTTAGGATGAAATGCATGATTTAAAAATACTATTGTATGCCTTATTTTCTTGATCTAGTGAACTCCTAAAACTCAATTCTGAACTCAGTGTCATATGGCATTTCATCACCGGACTCATTTTTTTCAGTTGTTGGAAATAGGGCGGAAATTAAAAGAATATAACAATAAAACTTACCACCATGGAAAAAGGCAATCACACATTATGTACACATAATATATATATATATATATATATATATATATTTCCGAAAGATCGGAAATAACATCATCGAGTACATTTTGTCATTCAGTTCAGGAGTAGAACCTTCATCTTACGTAACAACATTTGACTACAAGCAATTAAATAAGTGAATTTGTATAGAAAATATAATAAATTCTAAAAAAATTGTGGGTAGAGTGAAGCGAAGTGGTAATCTAATATTTATGTCTTATGACAAGAGCTAAAATTAAATAAGCAATAATGGAGCTAGAAATTTAGAAAAAAATACAATTAAAGTACGTATATAAGTATTGGGTTTAAACTCAATATTGGGTGGACTATCGATCCGTCTGAACTGTGATTATTCGTCCAAATCTATTGGTTAGTTCTTCCGGCCCATGATGATGCTTTGAATCTGTATAGTATCAATAAATTCTCAGTATTTTTTCAAATATTAGTTTGAGGAAATTTAAAAATCATTTTCTTGATTAGATCAATTTCTTGTCATAATGATTGTTTTTCAGATGAGTAGGCAGTTTGGGTCTCCTTTGTAGAAGTTCTTTCTCCGAAAGTGCTAACGATGTAACTTATTTTGGTAGACATGTATTTGAGAATTTTTATTTCATCTACACTCAACTAAGGTCGACCAACACAATGGTCTATAACCTAAAAGATGGTATCATTTCCTTCAAGCATTAGATTAAGGTCGACCCATACAAGAGACTTTAGCCCTGCAATTTATAATTTTTCTATTCCACGCTCACAAATATATCTCTTAGTTCCTTTAGAAAATAGTCCCCAATTACTAGGTTCATACTCGTTCCAAGCACATATTATTTAGGATCTATTCTTTTTAAATATTTCTCTATTTAGCCCTAACATAAATTAACATCAATGAGAGGTTTCATAGTTAGGCCCCTGCTTCCAAACCTCAAGGAATATGATTCGAGCTCAAATCATGCTAGAGTTTACTATCGTATTATTTCCCTCCAAGCATCGAGTAATTTAATTTATCAAAATCTTACTTGAATCTCCTTGCGTATGATGAAAGTTTGTCTAAAAGCATCAGGATCATTTAAAAGTTCTACTTACCATTTGACCCATCATACCAACTTAAGTAAATAGACCGAGCTGCCTGCTATTTGAACTCATCAAACTGAGACACGACTTCACTAGCCTCGTATATTTTATCATCATTTTATCCATTGATTCAAATTTCTTATTTTTTGCATAATCACCAATTTTAAGTCTCTACGGACTATGAGGTTTTTGATCTTCCGGGTTTAAGCTAAGCCATGTTCGGTCACAAAGACCTCATATTTAGCTTCATTGTTCATTGTTGAGAAATGCAATTTTAAGATATACTCTATTATAGATCCATCAAAATTTTACACCTCTCAGTTTTGTTTTTTATGTTCCGTCAAAATAGAGAACCCAATGGTCATAATTCTTAAGTATCATTTCTTCATCGTGTTTACATGTTCCCTTATTCTCATGAAGTATCTCTTCCTGCCCCATGACTTTATGATTTTTAATGGTACATTCAAACACAAAGTAATCCAAAGCTTGAATTTTAACCATTTTATAGGGTTTATATTAGATACTGAACTCACCAAGCTCTGTTGTGAACTTAATCAACCTTTAATTAACTTTGTGAATGTGCATTATTCCTCTCACGGGCTAATTTTCCAAGACCTAATTGGGCACACCTATAAATATATATGTAATTTTTTTGTGATGTGGTCATGGCTGATACAAACTTCTCAATACTGGAGTTTTTCATATAAAACTTCACTCATATAGTAGATGTGTTTCTAAACCTTTATAACCTTTTTTTCATAAAGATAACTCTAAAATTTTTATCCGATATTCCTATATAGAGAATCAATATTGCTCCAGGTTTTGTCTTTACTAAAAGTGGTGTTTCGTCATGTGCTTTTTCAATTCCTCACAGTCCACTTGATCTGATCAATCCATACAAAGTTATTTACTTTCTTCAATATCCCGAAGATTGGAAAACATTTGTCACTATATTTGAAGATGAACCATTCCAAAGTCGTACTCTTCCGTTAGGTCCCCAAATATCTTCTATAGAACGTGAAGGTTCCATACCTAGGATAGTCTGAATCTTATCAATATTGGCCTTGATTTCTCTCTCAGAGATCACCAGGCCCAAAAATTTCTCAAATCATATTCTAAAGGCACATTTATAACATCATATATATTTCGGTGCCTCAACACTTCGAATGTCTCTCAGAGAGGTTATACATATTCTGCCTTGTCAAGGCTCGTTTTAGTTTGACTTGAATAATTCTTTTATACATGAAGATCTATCAGAAGAGGTATATATGAAAACTTCATAGAGCTATCCTAACCCTAAAAATTAAGCCGGTAAGCTCATTAAATCAATGTATGGTTTAAAGCAGGCTTCAAGGCAGTGATTTGCCAAATTATTGGAAGAATTGTTTAACAAAGATTTTCATCAATATACAAATGATTACCCTTTGTTTATAAGAAAAGATGGTTTATATTATGGAAGTTGTGCATGTGAATTATACAATCCTTACAGATGATAATATACAGATCATTCATAACCTCAACATATTAGGTTTATTTGGGTGTTACTTTCAGCATTAAGGATCTAGGTAAATTGAGTTTTTTCTTGGGTATTGAAGGGGGCTGTTTGTCAATTGTGATTACTTCCTTCACGCATATGATCAATCTTTTACCTTTGCACCTTCAGATTTCAGAGATCTTTATCATGATTTCCTGTTAGGTCACATACACACTGTAGAGGGGGTGAATACAGTGTTTAGTACACTCAAATCGAACATTAAGAACTTAAGTAACAGAAAACAAACTTTATTGAAACAATAAACTCTGTTACAGTATGGAACTGTTACCTCTCAGTGATGAACAAATATCACGAGAGTTACTAGGGTTACAATGAATAATCTTCTCTTATAATGATAACACTTATAGTGTAAACCCTATATCTGTGTTTATATACTACACAGTTACAAGATAATCGCTAATTGATATGGAATATAATTTTGCTTCCTAAAATATATCAATCAGATTTTTTTTTCTTCCAAGTATTCCATTCTTTACAGAATTCCTTCTTCATGCATATCTCTTCTTATGTTTATCTTGATCTTCTTTCCTTTAATCAGCTACTGTCCTTATCTGATTGTCCTTCAGCACTTAAGTTCTGATATCTATCTTCTGACGATTATCTCCTGATAACATATGTACTGATATCCTTAAGTCTTGACTTCCAGTATAAGTACTGATCAACAGTTAAGTACTGATTTATCCTATTCAAGTAAGATCTGAAAGCTAAACATAAAACATATTAGCCATGACATTATCAAATATATCTAACAATCTCCCCCAACTTGTAAATTAACATAATATACAAGTTTAACAGATATTTGATGATGTCAAAAATATTAAGTACAAATGCATGAGAATTAGACTAGATAACTACAACTTACAGTCCTTAAAGCTTTTACCAATTTCAACTTCTGATAATAACTTCAGTCTGTATAAATATCAGAATTTAAGCAGTTGTAGATCTTCGACTTGGCTTCATCATTTTCTGATCTCTCTGATGTCAGGAGTTGTTCTGAGATAGTTCTTCAACAAACATTTCTCAGCATATCTGAGTTCATCAATCATTTTCCTTTTGACATCTTTAAGCTCTGCAGTATCTTCACCAGTTTGAAAGATTGCAGCTCTGAGATCATTGATCTTTGCTTTTCTCAACTCCTGATCTAGTCTTATGACATAAGCTTTGTCAGACTCTAGATTGAATTCAAGTCCCTTAATACCAAGATATGTTCTGATCTGTGCAGTATTAGGCTTCATATCAACAATATCACCATTGTGATCTCTGTACTTTGGAACATATATGCTGTCAGACTTAACAGAATAAAGCCTTTTTTGTCTCTGAATCTGTTCTTTTAAGTAGTTTGCAGCAGTCTCTGTTATTTTGTCATCCACTTGAAGTAAGAAAAGTACATGCTCCAATTCTTCAAAATACTTCAATGGAATGGCATTTTGTCTTATATGATAAACCCTACCATCTGTCATGAAATACAACATGATGTATTCTTTCAAGTAGGTATGGTAAACCATCTGTACAGATTCCAGTTGATTCAATCTCTCAGGAGTTGCTCCAATACCTGGTTCACTCAAGGAAGTTGGATCATTGGTAGTGTTGTGTACTCTTCTTTCATCAGCACTTCCCAATCCAGTTTTATCTCTAGCTTCCTTTCCAGTAACTACTCTTGCTTCAAAACCACTTACAGTAGTCTTCAAAGATTGAGTCTGTTTTGCTTTAGTGAATCCTGGTAGGAGTGTCTTTGATCTATTTTCTGATATCAAGTTAACTTGAGCTCTGTCAGAGGTTACTTGCTTCTTCTGAATATCAGAACTTATAATTTCTTGACTCTGAACAACTTGAGCCATGTCAGAGGTTGTTTTAAGAACTTTTCTTGAAGTCAGAGTAAGATCATCTTTTTCATCAGTAATTTCTTCCTCCTCAGGAGTTACATAAACCTTGATAGGTTCACCAACCTTTTCTTTACCCTTGGATCTTGGATCTATCTGTGGTTGTGATCTAGCCAACGTTGCTTCAGTATGTGTCCTTTCTTTGATCACAATGCCTTTGAGTTTTGGAAGTGACTTTTTACCAGAAGCTTCAGATTTAGATGTGACTTTCTCTGATTTAAGTCTGGCTTCTTCTTCCTTTAAACTTTCCAAGTCCATTCCTGGATTTTCTTAAAGAAATAACTGTCTTGACATTTCCTCATCAAGATCTAGAAGTTCATCAGAACTTTTCCTTTTACCAGCAGCAGAACTTATTCTTTTCCCGGTATCAGAACTTGTCCTGTGACTAGCTTATCTTGATGTAAACCTTCTACCTTGTCTATAACCGCTACCCATTCCAGAGTATCCTTGATCATCA
Organism: Apium graveolens; assembly: GCF_009905375.1. Taxonomy (NCBI): domain Eukaryota; kingdom Viridiplantae; phylum Streptophyta; class Magnoliopsida; order Apiales; family Apiaceae; genus Apium; species Apium graveolens. The sequence goes on from NC_133650.1 coordinate 151,711, forward strand.
TTTCCATCATCCTTTCCTTGCAGTGTCTTGTTAGTGTTGCATTTGGACTTAATTACCTTCTCCCCCTTTTTGGCATCAGCAGGTAGTAAAAGAGAGATAAGTAATTCCACTGAGGATTGGATTTCAGTAAGTTGCGCTTGCTGAGAAGCTTGATTTGTCAGAATGTCATCAATCTGAGCTTGTTGTTTCTCTTGAGTTTTCTCAATATAAGCACTCCTGTCAATGGTAGGTTGAAAGAACTTTTTCTTATCAATTTTCCAAACTTGTTCTTGTTTGATAAAGTTCTCCTGAATCTTGTGTAGCTCTGCATGAGTAGTTGAATGAAGACCTTGTAGATGTTTAATACTCAATGCAGTGACTCTAAGCTGGGTTTTTAAATCATCAGAATTTAACATTTCATCAGCTTTAGTCAAGTGCTCAGCAAGATGTATTGCAGTTGGAACACATGAAACTGAGTTCCATTCCTTAGTCCACTCCTGACCTGCAGGAGTTTCACTCCAAGGTACTAGTGCAGCCCCGGTAACAAACTTCTTTACCAGTTCAGACTTAGGAAGAGTCTGTTGAGGAGTATGTCCTGAAGGACCTGCTTCATCAGCATCTACAGTTGGAGCAGCATCACCAGTATCTCCAGCATTTGCAGCATCAGAACTTAAAGAATCAGTATCTTCTGATAAGACAACAGTGTGAGTAGCAATGGAGGCTTCAGCATCCTCTAATTGCTGATCTGATACTAAGTTCTGATCAACAGCCATATCCTGATGCTCACCTAAAGTCTGATCATCAGCATCTTGATGCAGAGAAGGTGTTGTTGATAACTCTGGAGTTTGAACAGCATCAGTAACAGGTGTTGTGGAAGGATTATTTGCTGTTGGAGCTTCTAAGAAAAATACTTCAGACACAACCAAGTGTTGAACATCAATATCAGCACTTGTGCCTGGATCAACAAGAGACACAGATGGTGAGTTAGCCTTGTCAGATACAGCTTCCTGAGATGGAGTTAATGGAGAAGAAGTGACTGGAGCAAATTCCTTGTCTTGTGAGATCAGAGAGTCCTGATCCCCTTCCTTAGCTGCTTCCTCTTCATCATCTGAAACTGGCCTTTGTGCCCTCTGTTTCTTGTACTTCCTTGTTGATTTGGATTCCTTGGGAGTTTCAGGAACTATCATTCGTCTAAGCCTCTTGAGAAGCCTAGAACCCCCAATTTCAGAATCCTTCTGAGAAACCTCTTTCTCAGCTTCAGTAACAGCAGGTTCTCTAGCAGGAACCGGTTCCTCAGAATCAGATTCATCGCTCAATGCAATCCTCCTTCTCTTTTGAGATGTTTGAGGAACATTCTTTGTCCTCTTTGGCTTGGAAGATGAAGATTTCACAGTAGGTGCTGAATATGAAGGTCGAGCAGTCTGTGAAGTTGAGAGATAGGATTTGAGATATGTTCTGAGGGTAGGTTGAGTAGAATGAGAGGTAGGTACTGAGGTTGATGGATTTTGGGTGTTTGGAGTTGGTTGGACATCAGAGTAAACAGATCCATAAGTGTCAGGATCAGCATTTACCAGGATCTGTTTTACAGACTTAGGAATCTGTAATGGTCTAACCACTTTTTTCTTAGTATCAGCATTTACCAGGTCATTAAAGTATCGTTTTGCAACCTTAAAAGGTGGGGTTTGAGTGCTGACTAAATGAGGTTCATCAGTACAGTAAGTGTAAATAAGTTGACAGAATCTAGCAAAATAAACAACATCTCGATCCTCTGTCATCCTATCCCCAATAAAACCAATTATTCCAGTTGCAAAATCAAAATGAGTTTGATGAATAATAGCATACCCTATGTGCTGACTCAGAATTGGGATATCATCAAAATTTGAACATTTGTTCCCAAAAGCTTTGGTGATGCAATCAAAGAAGAAACTCCATTCTCTTCTGATATTAGCCCGTTTCAACTGTCCAAGTTTCGTCAGACTCTTTTCATATCCCAATTCAGCCATTAACTCCCGAAGGGCTGAGTCCTCTGGAATTGAGAAAGTACAATCTTCTGGAAGATGTAAAGCCCTGCATACTGTACCAGGAGTGACTACAAAGGATGAATCACCCACTTGGAAGATAATACTGGGAGTTCCACGTTGACCACCATCATCAAAAAGTCCAGTCCTCCAAAACCTCAGAACTTGTTGGCTTGAAAAGAATTCAGGCTGTGTTAATGCATACCCAACCTCACTATGTGCAAGAAGATCTTGCACAAAGTGCAATTCAGATGGAGCTTCAGTGTGATCAAGAACTGCAGCATAGTTGTTGGGGACAAACTTAGCTCCATCAATGATTAAATCCTTTGGTGCCATGTGAAAAAAAATTGAGATTCAAGTATGCCTGTTAGGTGTTTGAGATAATGTCTGTATGAAAAACCAACGTGAGAAAGAAAGAGAAAGAGAGTAAAAGTAAGGAGAGAGATAAAATATAAAGAAAATAAAAGATTTAAGAAATCTTCTCTCTGTTGTACTTATACTCTGAACAAAAATGTTACCGTTGGACACCTGTCAGACATGCAGTAATAACGGACAGTTACTGGGCTCGAGAAAACAGGAATCATTACTTACGCAGTTGCCTAGTTTCAAGGAAAAACCGTCCATTTATCAAGAGAAACAGTTTTAATTCAAAATTTAAACCGTTAGCACTGATTGAATTATTTTTCACTACATCATTGATATTCTGAATACATCACATGAAAATGACCAAGATAAATTAGATAAGTAAGTGCTGAAAATGAATCAGAACTTAATATAAAACAAAATTTATATGGTCATCAGAATATCAATCGGGATTTATCAACACAAGATAAAATAACTCAGAGACAAAATCTTGAAGGAAAAACAACTTTCATTAATATATCAAGACAATACATTTATGAAATGGAAATTACATCAATACTTATACAAGATTTTCCCTAAGCTTCTAATCCTAACATCAACAGCCTTAGTCCTAGCTAAGAAGCCCGACAAAGCTGATGATGAAGAAAAACAGGAAGAAGACAAGATTAAGTCATCTTCTTCTTCCTACTCTCGACAAACAGAATGGCGAGTCGGATGATTCGCTCTTGCTGGCGGAGAGCTTCCAGCCTTTCCTCCTCCAATCGCTCCAGATGGCGATGTAGTCCATATAGAAGAACAGAAGGTGTGTCAGTACCTCCTGTGGGACAGAGTCCCATATCTCCTCAGAAATGGCTGTGACATGCCATTCCTGCTGCCACTCGGCACAACTTAGCTCCATATTGAAGTTTTGGTAGTTCAAAAACATGTTGTATCTGACCATTATGTTTTTGAAAGAAGAAGTATGAAGATAAGTGTGTGAGAAGAATTTGATGGAAAGACTGATGTGAAGTGGCTGCTTATATAGGCAAGAGAATGCCAGGAGACGCAAAGAAATTGAATGCTGACAGGTAGAATTAATTCTACCTCTTCTCCCAAGACTTTGAAAAAGAATAACATTCATTGGAAAGAGGAATCATGGTTTAAACCGCACAAGAAACAAGAAACAGTGGACTGTTCAAGTACGAATACCATTAATCCTAATCATAGTGACTATTAATCTTCCACTTCAACATATTCTAGTTCGAACTGAGACTGTTATCAAATTTTATTCACAGATAAGCCAAGTAAAGGATTAGACTGAGAAATCAGAACTTAGACCTATACCAGAACTTAACAGTCATCAGAACATAATTTCTTAACTCGAAAAAGGAATGCCCATCTTAGTAAATCCTCATACAAGTTCTGAGTTATAGACTTCAGAACTTAATCATCAGAACGTGTAACTAGAACTTGTCCTCAGAATTTGTGCAATAATGACACAATGACTGTTTATCTAAAATAACATAGACCACCACAGAAATTTTCATCATTCAGATGGAGTGATTAGTGTGTGCATTAAGCTAAATAACAGACAAAGAGTAAAGTCTGATTCACTTCAGTACATCTTAGAAATAAGGCATAACTAAAATTTTGCTAAAGAGCTGTCATTGTCCTGAAACCTACTGATGAATGAGTTCATGCTTGAGTCCACCTCAACTGTTTTGTGCTAATTTTATGCATCTTTTGAAATTCTATTTTACAGTGGCTTCTCAGTGTAAGTGAGTCACGACTGTGTATCAGAATTTATGCTATTATCAGAGTATTTCTCCAGTAATCATAGAGTGTGAAAAGTCACCAAGAAAATATTTTGCTTTTCAAATGCATATCTACTTAATACCAGCAATGCACTTGGGTCGTCCCTTCCACATTTTTACTCTAGATCTCAAAGGAGTACCTGATTTTATTCTTTGATCTTTTTGCTTTTTCTTTTGATAAGTGAGGTTTATCAGCACTTAGTACATTCAGCAGTTTTACTAGTATCAGAACTTAACAGATGAGTAGCATTATTCTAATTTGTGACTTAGTAATAAGATATACAAAGTAAACTTAACTAAGCTCAATTATCAGAATTTGCTAGTGTCATAGGGTTTCCACTGAAATAATTAATTCTTACATGGAATCATTTGTTTATTGAAGACTACTAGGTCAGTATCTAGCACAGTTATTCTCATAGGATTGAATAGGTACTTGAACAGACATATCACATATCAGAGTTTAGAAACATATATCAGACAACAGTCAGTACTTAAAGACATTTATCAATTAAGCACAGAATACATAATGAGATTAATTCTGTAAATACTGAGCATAAAGTCTGATAACACAGAACAAGACTAAGCAGATTTAGAGAAAGAACCTGAAACCATTTCAAGTTCATTTACCAATCTTGTAAAAGTAGCTTCACACAGTGGTTTTGTGAAGATATCTGCTAGTTGTTGATCTGTGGGAACAAAATACAATTCCACTGTACCTTCATCCACATGTTCCCTGATGAAGTGGTACCTGATGCTGATGTGCTTTGTCATTGAGTGTTGAACTGGATTACCTGTCATAGCAATAACACTTTGATTATCACAGTAAATAGGGATTTTGAAATATGTTAACTTATAATCCAGTAACTGATTCTTCATCCAAAGAATCTGTGCACAACAGCTTCCTGCAGCAATATACTCTGCTTCTGCAGTTGATGTGGAAATTGACTTTTGTTTCTTGCTGTACCAAGAAACCAATCTGCCTCCAAGAAATTGGCAGCTTCCACTTGTGCTTTTCCTGTCAATTTTGCAACCTGCAAAATCTGCATCTCTGTAGTCAGTAATATCTACTGATTTACCGGTATCCTTATCCAGTTTTGTCGCAGTGGCCATTGGAGTGGATGCACTTGAACAATCTTGCATTCCAAATTTCTTCAGCAAGTTTCTGGTGTACTTGGTTTGACAAATAAAAGTGCCTTCCTCATTCTGCTTGACTTGAAGGCCCAGAAAATAGCTAAGTTCCCCCATCATACTCATCTGATATCTTGACTGCATTAGTTTGGCAAACTTTTTGCAAAGTTTGTCATTTGTAGATCCAAAAATGATATCATCAACATAAATCTGGACTAGAAGTAAGTCCTTTCCATGGTTGAGGTAGAACAGTGTTTTGTCTATTGTCCCTCGGTTGAATCCACTTTCCAGAAGAAACTGAGCTAAAGTCTCATACCATGCTCTAGGAGCTTGCTTAAGTCCATAAAGTGCTTTGTCAAGCTTGTAGACATAATCTGGATGTTTGGTATCTACAAAACCTGGAGGTTGTTCAACATATACCTCCTCCTCCAATTCTCCATTGAGAAAAGCACTTTTCACATCCATTTGAAAGACAGTAAACTTTTGCAACCAGCCTTGCCTTATTCCTTCCTGTTGAGAATATCCTTTTGCAACCAGCCTTGCCTTATTCCTTGTAATTATACCATCACTGTCAGTTTTGTTTCTGAATACCCACTTTGTACCAACAACAGATCTATTCTTTGGTCTTGGCACTAGGGTCCAGACTTTGTTTCTTTCAAATTCATTCAACTCTTCCTGCATTGCTTGCACCCAATCAGCATCTTGAAGAGCTTCTTCCACTTTCTTTGGCTCAGTCTGAGAGAGAAAAGAATTGTAAAGACATTCATTTGAAGTACCTGTTCTAGTTCTGACACCTGCATCAGGATTTCCAATTATCAAATCAGGTGTATGTGATTTTGTCCACTTCCTTGCAGATGGAAGGTTTTCTCTAGAACTGGATGCTCCCCCAAGATCCATGCTATTTTCATTTTCATTTTCTGATGCTCCCCCTGAAACTATGCTCTCTGAGTTGGATTCTTCAGTATTTAGATTTTCAGCACAATCAGAACTTGGCTTATCAGAACTTGAAGAGCCAGATGTATGTTCTGATGTTTCTTGAGATGTGGTAGGATCTTGAGTATGCTCCCCCTGAATAGGTGCATCTTCCTTTGACGTAGTCTCCACAGTTTCAATAACATCAGAGTTTAATCCATCAGAGTTTACAGTATCAGGACTTAGACTATCAGGATTTTCTGTATTAGAATTTGAGTCTTCATTTTCAAATCTCAGCTGATCATGGTCAATGAAATCTTCAAGACCAGTAATCTTTTTGTCATCAAAAGAGACATTGATAGATTCTATGACCACTTTTGTTCTCAAATTATAGACTCTGAAGGCTTTTGTGGAAAGTGGATATCCAACAAAGATTCCTTCATCAGCTTTTAGATCAAACTTTGATAGCTGTTCAGGATGAGTCTTGAGAACAAAACACTTGCATCCAAATACATGAAAATATTTCAGATTTGGCTTCTTTTTCTTCACCATCTCATATGGTGTTTTTCCATGCTTGTTAATGAGTGTTGCATTTTGAGTAAAACAAGCAGTCTGCACAGCTTCAGCCCAGAAATAGGTTGGAAGCTTTGCTTCTTCAAGCATTGTACGTGCAGCTTCAATGAGAGTTCTATTCTTCCTTTCAACGACTCCATTTTGCTGTGGAGTTCCAGGAGCAGAAAATTCCTGCTTTATTCCATGGTTTTTGCAGAACTCTTCCATTATCAAATTCTTGAACTCAGTGCCATTATCACTCCTTAAAACTTTCACAGAATCTTTGACCATTTTATCCAGATGTTTGATATGATCAATCAAGGTTGATGCAGTTTCACTTTTTTGTATGCAAGAAATACACCCATGTGTATCTGGTGAACTCATCGACTATGACCAACGCATACTTCTTCTTTGCAATAGACATGACATTTACTGGACCAAATAGATCAACATGTATTAGATGATAAGGCTCAAGAATTGATGATTCAGTCTTGCTTTTGAATGAAGATTTTCTTTGTTTGGCTTTCTGACATGAATCACAAAGACCATCAGGAGCAAATACTGTGTTTTGCAATCCTCTCACAAGATCTTTCTTGACCAGTTCATTTATATTGTTGAAATTTAAATGAGAGAGTTTCTTATGCCAATTCCAGCTTTCTTCAATTGATGCTCTACTCATTAGACAGATTGCAGAACCATCAGTATTTGTTGAAAGCTTAGCTTCATAAATGTTACCACGCCTGTATCCTTTCAGAACAACTTTGCCTTTAGATTTACTCACAATTTCACAGTGTTCTTCAAAGAAATCAACATGATAACCTCTGTCACAGATTTGACTTATACTCAGTAGGTTGTGTTTAAGTCCTGAGACTAGAGCTACTTGTTTAATTATGACATTTCCAAGATTTATATTGCCATATCCCAATGTTTTTCCAATGTTGCCATCTCCATAAGAAACACTTGGGCCAGCTTTCTCCACAAAGTCTGATAGCAGGGCCTTATTTCCAGTCATATGTCCTGAACATCCACTGTCCAGAACTAGAATATTTTTCCTGTTGCCCTGCAATCACAAAGACCACTAATTATTAATTTTAAGGACCCAGACTTGCTTGGATCCTTTGGCCTTATTAAGTTTGTTAACATTTGCAGCGGATTTAGCATCAGAGTTTATGTTAACATTTTTCTTATCAGAATTTACACTATCAGACTTTGAATCAGAATTTACACTAGAAGGAACAATGGAACCTTTCTTCAAAGAAGGTTTTATTTGATAATAATCATAGTACAAACTATGATATTCCTTACAAGTATAAATGGAATGCCATAAACTACCACAATGAAAACAAGGATTTTGTGGTTTGTATCTAACAGACTGACTCTTAACTCCTGATTTTGAAGGTAAGGAGTTAATATTCTTATTCTTCCTGCAAAAAGAAGCCAGATGGTTAGAACTTCCACAGTTATGACATGTTTTCCTAGGAGCATCAGGAACAGGTTTATAATCATTGCTTTTATTCACACCTTCCTTTCCATTCCTATTTTTCCTAGGTGATTTTACCTTGTTTGCATTCTTGACATCTTTCAGCTTATGCTTAAGCTGCTTCTTTGTCATTAAGCCTATGTTCACTTCAGCTGTCTTTTCCTGTTTTAGTTTATCAGAAGTTAATTTCTTTGTAACTTCTGATTTTTCATTTTCAGACTTTACAGTTACAAACTTAACAGGTTTTAACTTTAGCTTTTGTTTATCAACAGACTTAATTTCTTCAGTTCCTTTATCTTTCTTATCTTCTCCATAACCCAAGCCCTCTTTCCAGTTTCCACTACTTAGCAAATTTTGAGTTGTTTTGCCAGAGTTAGTCCAAGTCCTGATAATCTCTCTTTCCTTTTCTAACTCAGTTTTTAGAGATTCATTTAATTTTAGTACTTCATTCCTAACATAAAAAGCATCATCTCTATCCTTCTGAGTTTGATGGAACATGACTAACTCTTTTTCTAAGAAATCATTTCTTTTCTTAAATGCAAGATTTTCAGAAGTTAATCTTTCACATGTTAAAGTTTGATCTCTATAGCTAACAAACATGGTTTTAAGATATCTTCTCAACTCATTAATATCATCAGTATGAAAAGCATAAGTAGTCTGAGGTACCTTTGTTTCAGCAGCTTCAGAACTGCTCTCAGCACTTTCTTTATCAGCATTTGCCATCAATGCATAGTTTTCCTCACTTTCAGAGTCTGAGGTGTCTGTCCAGCTTTTCTGCTTTGTGACAAGAGCCTTGCCTTTGTCACCCTTTACCTTCTTGCAGTCAGGAGATATGGGGCCTTTCTCACCACAGTTATAGCATTTAACATTGGTGTAATCTCCTCTGTCAGACTTTCCTCCACTGCCTTCAGATCTTCTGAAATTCTTCTTATCAGAACTTATGCCTTTCCTGGAAAACTTCTTTCCATTCCTGAACTTCCTGTATGCAATCTTTGTGATTCCTTTCACCATAAGAGCACACAGCTTCATCATCTCCTCATCAGCATCAGTCTCAGGCAAGCTTTCAGAATCTGAGTCATCATCACTCTCAGAACTTGATGACTCGGTATCAGACTTTATGAAAAGAGCTTTTCCCTTGTCTTTCTTTGAGGAAGCTGCTTTGGGGAATTCTTCTTCAACCTTAAGAGCAACTGTCCTTGACTTTCCTCCTTTCCTCTTGCTTCTTTGTTCCATCTCCAGCTCATGAGTCTTGAGCATTCCATAGATTTCGTCAAGAGTTGTTTCATCAAGATTGTAGTTGTCTCTTATTGTCGTTGCCTTCAAATCCCAGCATTCAGGAAGAGCTAACAGGAACTTAAGGTTTGAATCTTCAAGATCATACTCTTTATCAACCAATGACAAATCATTCAAAAGTTTGACAAATCTATCATATAAATCATTCAATGACTTATTAGTCTTTGAGTCAAAGTGTTCATACTCTTGAGTGAGTATTGTCTTCCTGTTCTTCTTAATTGTGTCAGTTCCCTGACACCTTGTTTCCAGAGCATCCCATATCTCCTTAGCAGTCTTGCAGTTGATTACCCTGTTTGACATTACATTATCAATGGCACTATGCAGTAAGTGTCGTACCTTAGCATCCTTAGCAATTGATGCTATGTCTTCAGCAGTATAATCACTCTTCTCCTTTGGTACGGTCTTTGCTGCTTCACCTGCAACTGCAACAGCGAGTTTGGTTGGTTTGTGAGGGCCTTCCTTGATTCTATCAAGGTATTCTGGATCTGTTGCTTCCAGGAACATGGTCATCCTTACCTTCCATATGGGATATTCAGATGGTCTCAGTAATGGAACTCTGATGGTCTCATACCGACTCTGAATTTGTGTCTTTGGTGGTTCCTCAGTTTTGGTAGGCTTAGTTGGAGTTTCTGTGTCCGACATGATTGTGTTTGGATCTTTAACTGTATGTATGTTAACAGATAGGCTCTGATACCAATTGTTAGGTCACACACACACTGTAGAGGGGGTGAATATAGTGTATAGTACACTCAAATCGAACTTTAAGAACTTAAGTAACAGAAAACAAACTTTATTGAAACAATAAACTCTGTTACAGTATGGAACTGTTACCTCTCAGTGATGAACAAATATCACGAGAGCAGCTAGGGTTACAATGAATAATCTTCTCTTATAATGATAACACTTATAGTGTAAACCCTATATCTGTGTTTATATACTACACAGTTACAAGATAATCGCTAATTGATATGGAATATAATTTTGCTTCCTAAAATATATCAATCAGATATCTTTTCTTCCAAGTATTCCATTCTTTACAGAATTCCTTCTTCATGTATATCTCTTCTTATGTTTATCTTGATCTTCTTTCCTTTAATCAGCTACTGTCCTTATCTGATTGTCCTTCAACACTTAAGTTCTGATATCTATCTTCTGACGATTATCTCCTGATAACATATGTACTGATATCCTTAAGTCCTGACTTCCAGTATAAGTACTGATCAACAGTTAAGTACTGATTTATCCTGTTCAAGTAAGATCTGAAAGCTAAACATAAAACATATTAGCCATAACATTATCAAATATATCTAACATTTCCTTTTTACATGTGTGTGACTGGAAAGTTAAACTTCTTAACTCATACTTTCCTATACAGTTCATTTTTTAATCCAGTTTATCACATCTCCAAAGAATTCTCATTATCAAGCCTTCCTACACACATTACGTTATATTTCTTCCAATATTGGTCAAAGCATTATATATGCTAACGGCATGTGATAAACTCCCACTCAAATTACTCTAATTCAGATTCGGGAGCTTGCATTAATTCTAGACTTTCTGTTACTGGCTATATTATGCTTCTAGATAACTCTTCAATCATTTGAAAATTTAAAAAGCTAGAAAAAGTTTTTAGAAGCTGATCATTTGAAGTTGAATATCGAGTAATATTGATGAATACATCTAAAATAACTTGATTAATTCATTTACTTAAAGATTTGGGTGATACATTCAAGTCAATCTATCTATACTATGCCAATCAAAGTTGTATTCCCGTTACTACGTGCACCATTAAGATACTAAGCACATTGAAATTCATGTGCATTTCATGAGGGATATGGTTCTTTATACATGGCTAACATATTATCCTGTTTTTTTATATTTTTTATATATACATTTCACTTCGTCACTTCCAAGTTGCAACTGACGATTAAAAAAACCGGAGTCTAAATTTTTATTAGTAAAAATCGTAAAAACCAAAAGAACAATTGTGATAGGAAAAAGAATTGATAATTGAGGTTGGTATGTGTGACGACCCGAGTCAAATCCTGAGTTTTTTTTCGAAAACCGGGTTAAGTACGAATTTCTAGTCCGAAATAAGCCGAAGCCTACTGTCCCAAATGTAGCCAACTTGGGTAACGACTAGCCCACCACAGGCCCCCAAAAGATCATGATTTGTTGGTGCATAGTAGTAGTACTTTGCCTTATAAACTGAACAGAAGTCTCAAATCTCCTCGATGTGGGACCGGGGTGTTACAAATTCCCCTACTTAAACTCCTAACGTCCTCGTCAGACCCGAACAAACATCCCATAGGACAAAGATCGTACCTCTCTAGCCATTGTGGGATAATACCGGCTGGTTTCGTGTCCCCACTTCCGGACCTCTTGCCATTGTGGGATAATACTACCAGCCTTCGTGTCCCCAACTCCGGTAACTTGATGCATCAAGCTTTCGAGAGTCGGCTCTGATACCATATGTGACAACTCGAGTCAAATATCGAGCCTTTTTCGAAAACCGGGTCAAGTCCTGATTTCTATTTCGAAATAAGTCGAAGCCTACTGTTCCAAATGCAACCAACTTGGGTAACGACTAGCCGACCACATACCCCCAAAAAATCATGATTTGTTAGTGCACATAATAGTAGTGCTTTGCCTTATAAACTGAATAGAAGTCCCAAATCTCCTCGATGTGAGACTGTGGTGTTACTTACAGTATGTATCAAGACATGTCTACACTTACATGTAGGGTTATAAGAAATTGTTGTTCATCTGAGCAAAAAATTGATCGTTTTCTTAGAACATGTCCAATAAAGTCTTTATTTAAATTCTTAACTCAAGAAATAAAGAAAAAAATTAAAATGCAAATCAAAAGACTCTTTATGACTTCTCAAATTACAAATAACCTCTCTCCCCTCTTTATTTTAAGAGGCTCACTCTTAACTTATATTTTATAATAATATAAACTCTCCGCTTCTTTTCTCTGGGCCATTCTTCTTTTTTTTTAGCTTAAAAGTACTTATATGGAACCAAACTCATGATCAAGATTTGATCATGTTCTAAGGCAGAAAAACGTAAATTATAGGGTCAAATGTGTACGTGAAATCAAATTGTAAAATACACAAATTTTTTTGGGTGAAGGTACGATGGTGGCAATGAGAAATGACTCTAGTACTCTCCTTTATGGCCATTTTTTTTAATATCTGGAAACAAATATCATTGTAATCTCATTCTTCCTAATTCAACAGCATAAGACAATTGCAATTATTTTTTCAATGCATCTTGTATGTATTACTATATCAAAAACACCTGACTTATAATTATATATGAAAGGAAAAGGGAAGATGAAGCGACATCATTAGAAAAAAAAGCACTATAAATTTAAAACACAAGTATTAGACTTGTACTATTTATTGTCGATTAAGTTATATAATTAAATATTAGAAGATATTGAAGAAAACTATATATATTTAGGTGATTTTGTTGCTGTGTGTGAAGGAAATAACAGTTGTCATTTGTAATTAGTTCAGAATTAGTATAGATTCATGATATATATAAAAAATATTTATTAGAAAAAAATAAGTGATCACAAACTATATAAAAATATAAATCCACCTCAAAAGAAGTGTAATATCCAATTTCATAGTAATGTTAATTTAATATTTTATTAAATTATCCGTCAATCGTGTTGCTGATTACTTAGCTAAAGTTTCGATATAAAATGTTAGTTATGTCTTTTCGGACAACAGATTCATAATAACATTGAATTTGTTGTTCTAATAAAACTCGAGTTAATGAAAATTACATATAATTTCAAAAGAAAAATTGCAATAATAGTACAATTTTATTTATTATATATATTTCTGTAATCGTTATTATTTTGATCTCGGCCCGTGTTTCGCACTGGTTATAGACTAGTATAAATCATTTTTGTTTTAGTATTATTTTTTTAATTATAACTTATACAAAATAATTAAATGATTGGTCTGGCACTTCTTGCTTCTTTGGGGGCTCATAAAGCCCTTCAAGCTCTGTTTACGAGACTCTTATATATGGCAGGGGAGAAAAAGTTTCTTATGTTTACCTAAACATGAAAGTGGTTTAGGTCTAAAAGGCCCTGTTAAGCGGAAAGGTGCTCTAATTATCATACATCTTTGGAGGCTGATTTCATGGAGATGTTCTCTTGATTGGACTCCCTGCCTTATTAGGAAAAGCTTTTGACTATGGAATTTTCTAAAAATTGCTCATGATTCTCGAAGAAGTAGTAGCAAATGAGGAAAGAGGCTTGAATTCTTACTTAACATACAAGACTGAAAATGGTGAAATACCTTATTTTGGCTCGATCCCTGGTGCATGGGAAAACAATTGTATAGCTTTATCTCCTGAAATATCATAGCAGATTGATCCTCTCATGTGTATGCAAAGTAGCAGATTTTATCATATCAGGGTTCCAGGCTCTTCCTCAATCCACCACCTTTTCAACTGCTAATAGACTTGCTTCCTAGAGTTGCTCTTTTACCTTTCCTAACATTAACCTAGATAGGACTGATGTAATCAAGCATGGATCATCATAACTGGCTTCTTTGCTTGGGTACACTTTATACTCTTTCAAGACTTCTATGATATGGCATAACGTTTACAGCACTTCTATGATCAACACTTGTTCATGGAGTGTGGCTTTTCTCGTTAGATTTTAGATTTGGTTGTTAGCTTAGAGCAGCTTAACATTAGTTCTAACGTGCCAAAGCTGGTCCGTTTTTATTATAGATATACATCATATTCAAGATTCAGCAAAAAGATGGATTAAAGTGTTTTTGCAAATATATACTTATCATTTATGGTGAGAAAGGAATGTAAGGGCACATGATACAAGATTACACAGAGTAAAATTCTTGCTGGGATTAAAGCAGAGATTAAATCAAAATTGGCAAGCTAATCTAGGTTCTCAAAATAATTTTGTAATAAATGGGAAATAAATAATTGGATTGTATATATTTTAGTCTTTAGGTTGTGTTAGTTTTTGATTGACATGTCAATGTTTTATTTGTTTTAGAATTAACTTCTGTTGGCGATCTTTTTTAGATTGCCAGAATAAATTGTTCTTTTTAATTCATTCGTATGCAATCCTCTATTTTTCTTAATATATTATTAATTTAGCAAAAACGTATATATGTCTTACAATTATAGTTGTCCCTAGGGATTTGCAAATTAATATGATCTGACGGATTCCCGATCCGAAACCCGAAATTTTGGATATACCGAACCCGAAATTTTGGATTTGAATTTGAATTTGGATTTCAACAATACCGAACCGATACTCGATCCGAAATCCGAAACATAATCCAAACCCGATCCAAACCTGAAATCCGATTAAAACCCGACACATAAATAATATATTATATATTACTCCCTCTGTCCCATCCATTTCTTTACGGTTACTATTTTGGGCCGTCCCATCCATTTCTTTACATTCCAAAAATAGTAAACTTTTAATAATATAAAACATTATTACACCCACCACTACTAGAAAATGGGGTTAAATTCAACCGGTTAAATTCAACCGAACCTAAACTCAACCATATATGGTTGAATTTGAATTCAACATTGTTAGACCTTTGGCCTGCGCTCAAATTCAACCGAACAAATTCAACCGTCACTAAATTCAACCGACTAAATTCAACCGGTTTTCAATTCAACCAGAACCCGTTGAATTTAGTATTCCCAATTTTTCCCTGAGCGGGAAATTTTCCCCCCAAAAGTTAAATTCAACCGAATAAATTCAACTGCTTTATAGTCAACCAAAACCGGTTGAATTTAGAATAGCCAATTTTTGGATGAGCGGGAAAGTTCCCACCAAAAATAAATTCAACCGGATAAATCAACGGAAATCTTATTCAACGATTTCCGGTTGAATTTAGTATGAACACTTTTTTGTTCGCGGGAAAGTTCCCACCAAAATGAATAAATTCAGCGGATTTTAATTCAACCGTATCTGGTTGGATATACCCGCTGTTCGTTTTCAACCGTATCTGGTTGAATATACCCGCTGTTCATTTTCAACCATTTCCTGTTGTATTTGGGTAACACATTTAGAAACCCTACTGTCAGTATCCTTTCTTTCCAGTAGCCTCTTTTTTCTTCTTTCACCATTTTTCCTATCTCCTTTAATTTCTTAATCTTCAATTTTAAAAGCATTCATGTCCAAGTAAGTATTCTTTCACATTTTTCATATATATACTTGTAATTCTTGTATTCATATATGTCAATTGTGTTAATATTGTTAATTTTTTTATATGTCAATTGTGTTAATATTGTCAATTGTGGCTAAATTAGTGTGATTATTACTTATTTTTAGTATGTTAAGATAATCATAAGACATTGAGTTATATAATGATTGTATCAATCATACCAATGAAATATTAATTTAATTAAGTTGTTTATTGGTGTTAGTTCTTGTCTATAATAACTAATTAATCAAAATATGATAATTGTAGATGGCATCCGATCGAAGTTGGATGCATCGTAGGTTTGATGCAAGGAATAATATAACCGAGGAGTACAAACATGGTGTACAAAATTTCATCAATTTTGCTATGAAAGGGGAAGTTGATTCAATGGGGAGGATAAGATGCCCATGTAATGAGTGTGGAAATACATGGCGTAAATTACCCGACAATGTAACTTATGATTTGTATCGACATGGCATTATGGAGTCATATACTAAATGGGTTTTTCATGGCGAAAAGCGTAGGTCCGGGGTTGAAGCCGGGACTAGTTTGGGTAATAATGATCCTAGAGATGATGATATGTATGATGCACGTGAAATGCTTCAAGACTTTGCGGATGCACATGGAAATTTCGGGAATGGTGAAGAGGAACCGACTGCAACAGCAAAAAAATTTTATGAGATGTTAGACGGTGCTTCTGAACCTCTTTATCCAAATTGTCCAAGTTCTACCACTTTGTCATTCGTAAATAGGTTGTTATATTTCAAGAACAAGCATGGTTGTAGTAACAAGGGCTTTGATGAGTTACTTGAACTTATTGGGTCAGTATTGCCGGAGAAACACAATCTACCTGAGACATATTATGATGTGAAAAAGATGATAAGTGGTTTGAATATGGGATATGAAAAGATTGATGCTTGCGAGAATGATTGCATGTTATTTTACAAGGAAAATAGTAAAAAGACATGTTGTGCCATATGTCACAAAGGTCGATATATGGACCGAAAGGATAACCAAAAGAAGCTGATTCCAAGAAAGATCTTGCGATACTTTCCACTTATACCGAGACTACAACGTTTGTACATGTCTGAGCAAACTGCTAAGTGTATGACGTGGCACCATGATAGGGTCATAGTTGATGGTCAGTTATCTCACCCGGCAGATGGAGATGAATGGAAAGCATTTGATGTTAGATTTCCGAGATTTGCAAAAGAGGCACGAAATATCAGACTTGGCCTTTCTAGTGATGGATTTGACCCATTTCGTGATCCACTTGCCAGGGATTATACCGTATGGCCCGTTGTGGTGGTTGTTTACAACCTTCCACCATCTATGTGCATGAAAGCTCCATATATGTTCATGCCTCTCATTGTTCCCGGTCCTAGTGATCCTACAAAAGACCTACATATTTACCTCCGACCGTTAATTGATGAATTGAAGCTATTATGGCATACAGGAGTGGAAACATATGATAGGTCATCACGCACAAATTTTCAGATGAGGGCTGCACTAATGTGGACTATTAGCGACTTTCCAGCACTTGCGATGTTAAGTGGATGGTCGACTAAAGGTAAGTTGTCTTGTCATGTATGTAGTGGTGATATCAAAGGCTTTCAACTGAGGAATGGTGGTAAGCCTTCTTTCTTTGGCACTGCTCGATATTTTTTGGAACCGGGTGATCCATTGAGGAGTAGCACAAAGTTTGGAAAGAAAGAGGTTCGTTCTGTCACAGCTCGACATTCAGGTGGAAGGGCAAAGACTGTATGTGATCTTATACAATTTCCTCCTCCAGGAAAGTTAACAAAAAGAAGACCTCGGGACTATGGTGTTACTCATAATTGGACTCATTATTCTCCATTTTTTGAGCTCCCGTATTGGGAGACACTTGATCTTCGGCACAATATTGATGTCATGCATACTGAAAAGAATGTTTTTGAAAACATTTTCTACACGATGTTAGCTGACAAGAACAAGACCAAAGATAACTTAAAATCAAGGTATGATTGTGAGGAACTTGGTATTCGACGTGAGTTGTGGGTTCAAGATGGAGACATAATGCCACATGCTCCATATGCGCTCTTGAGGGAACAAGTTGATAATTTGTTTGAGTGGATTTCAACAGTTAAACTTCCGGATGGTTATGTTTCAAATATATCTAGGTGTGTGAATTTTGAAAAATATACTATTCGTGGTATGAAATCACATGATTGTCATATTTTCATGCAAAAATTATTGCCTATTGTTTGTCGTGACTTATTACCGAGGCAAGTGGCTGATGCCATTATTGAATTGTCTAACTTCTTCCAAGATTTGTGCTCATCTACCTTGAAATACTCAGATTTGTTAAAAATGGAGAAAGATATTGTGAGGATAATGTCTAAGTTTGAAACCATCTTTACTCCCGGTTTTTTTGACCCGATGGAGCACTTGCCACTACATTTGGCCACCGAGTGTAAGTTGGGTGGCCCTGTTACATATCGATGGATGTACCCTTTTGAAAGATTTTTACATGGATTGAAGATGAAAGTTAGAAACAAAGCACATCCGGAGGGGTCAATGGCTGAACGCTATATTGAGGAGGAATGTGTGCACTTTTGTTCTCTATATTTTGAATCCAAAGTTGAAACAATGCACAATCGATTGCGTCGTTACGAGGCACCCAAAATGTGTAATGATCCTAACTTGTTAGAAGTTTACACGTATCCGGCGAAACCCATTGTAAGAAAAAGGCATAGAATCTTGACGGCCGATGAAGATAGACTCATCAAATATTATGTTCTTATCAACACACCGGAGGTTGCAAAGTACTTGGGGTAAGGTCTTTAACAAATCTATGATATTTTTTACTTTGATTTATTTTATTGTAATGATTGTTATTTGTTTTTAGTGAATTTAACAAGTTGGTACATAGAAAATACCCAGAGTTTGATGATGCAGCAAAAGAAAGATTTCAAAAAGATCGATTCACAAATTGGTTTGAAAGAAGGGTATGTGTCTAAACACATACATATAAATGTTTCTTATTGTCCTCAAATATTATAATTGTAATGCACTTATAAATATATATAAATTTTTAGGTAGCGGATGATCCACAACTCAAAAATATTTTTAAGGATTTAATAAAAGGTCCGATGCGAGATGTGGATATTTACAATGGTTGCCACTGTAATGGTCCGTTTTTGCTGTATATAGGTCCAGAGGGGGACATCAGTGACTTAGCTCCTGTGAATTCATTAGTGGCATTTTGGAATCAACCCTGCAAGCTGCCTTTATTTATATTAATTATCTCGACAATTGATAAGAAATTTTAAATTTATGGTTATACTGTTTTTTTGCTTTCTTGATTTTTATCGATATATCATCATCCTTGTCTATTTACATGTTTATGCATAATGTAGCCTAAAATTTTAATTTTTCTTATTTGCATTAAGGGAAATATTGTGTTAAATAATTGAGTCGTATATCCCTGGTTCTTATGTAATTTAGGAGGTCGTGGAGCGTGAAGAGGGGAATTCTCAGGATGCACCACTATGTGTAGCCAACCAAAGAAAACGTGATGTTGAACTATTGCTGGAGGTTTGTCCACCAAAGAAGGGAAAAGTTAAAATGTTCCCGCGCCATACCCTCACGGAGCTTGTTGGAATTGATGAAGTTTCCAAATATACCACTTCTCAATCTTCTCTGGTCTGCATCCCAAAGCGCATTCCAAAGTCTGCATATTCTATTATCGGGAAGGTTCTGACAGATGTGACTAATATGGTTGAAGCAATAGAGGAGATCGAGGTTACACGTGCTAAACTTGACGAACAGGTGCAGAAATTGGCTGCTCGTGCTTATCCAAACAGAGAGAATCTCTCTTCTAAAATTTTATGGGAAGAGTACATTCAAATAGCATCACACATGACTTCTCCTCTTTGTCAGCGTTATAAAAAGATTATTATAGAGGTAATAATATAAATTATTATTATTATTAAGCTATCTAGACATGACTGTTTTTCCAATTAATCTCATTTATCTGATATATCTGCACCTGACTGTTTTACATTTCAGTCTTTATATTATGCTAATATAAAAATCCAAACTATTATTGTAGTCTGCTTTAGGCTTAAAGAACCGACCTACAGATTACCTGTAGTTTGGCTTTAATAGTAAAATATAGATATAGATTTAATAGTAAGATATAGATATAGATTCTTTTAAATGATTAAAAAGTTGTGTGTATATTGTTTTGGCAGTGTAGTCTAATCAGATTTTTATTCTTAACCACAGGATACGCGCTCAGATCATATGGAGGTGGACGAAGATGACAATGATGTTCATATAGACGACCTGGAATATCGCTTCCCACTTTAGCTGAAGATCCTATCTTACGATTATTTTTCCTAAGAACTTTTCTAATTTTGCATGTGTTAGTTTGGTCTCAAACTTTAAAATTTGGCCTATGTTTTATGATATCAAGTTATATATTTTGTATTAGGTATGAAAACATTGAACTAATGCGTGTTTATGTATGCATTTCAGTTTGGTTTCTCTAATTTTTTGTTTTATTTTTTATTAATAGTTATATATCTAAAGAATTGTACGAGAGGCAGCTTATTCAAAAATTATTTTACAATATTATATTTTAAAATTCAACTGTTAATGGTTGAAAATAATACTAATTGCCCATTAAATTCAACAAGAGATGGTTGTATTTAATAGACATAATCAAAATTAATCAACCACTTTCGGTTATTTATGAAATCTATATTCAACAAAATTTGGTTGAAATTAATATATACAAAAAATGGACTAGCTTACGAATCAACCAAAACCGGTTGGTTTTAAAAAAATAAATTCAACTTTTTTCGGTTGTTTTTAGAAATTTTGGCGGGAATTTTTTTTTTTTGGTGAAAATCAAATTCAAAATTTTTTTTTTTTTGAAATGTGTAAAGTGAATTTCAACTGAAAGTGGTTGAAAATAGTGTCAGCGAACTCAACCGAAAATGGTTGAATATAATCATAAATTCAACCGGAATGCTAATTTCAACGGCCTTATTTACAACCGATTGGTTGCGGTTGAATTTAGTATAAATTCAACCGGATCCGGTTGGTTTTATGCTAAATTCAACCGAATACTGTCGGTTGAATTTAGCCGCTTTTGTTGTAGTGCACTAACTTCCTCCACTCTCTCAAATCTATTATTAAATATTAATAGGTCCCACTACTTTAACCACTTTTCATCATTTTTTATTACTTTACCTACTTTTATATATATATATATATATATTGGTCTCTGTGCCCACCAGAAATGTAAACATCCTGGTGGGACGGAGGGAGTATATTTTAGATCTAAACATGTTATTCTCATATTTTTATTGTGTTAAACGAGTAATAGTAGATTAATATCAAGATTGCCACACTTATTTAATGAATTTAAAATCTTTATTTCAATATCAATTTTTTAATTTTTTATTATTTAAGATGTATTTTTCAAATACTGACAAAAAAAAATTCATTTTTGATGAAATACTAAATATTATGTGTGTTTGATAACTTATTAATTAATATATTTTAGTTTTAGCTAATGTTAAAATGTAATTAATGGTGCTTACATGTATAAATAATATTAAATTTAACTACATTATTCATAATTTTGGATATCCGAAAAATATCCGATCCAATCCGAAACCAGAAGAATTTGGATTTGAATAACCCGGAAATCTTTGGATTTGGATTTGAATTTGGATTTGGATTTTACATTAATATCTGATCCGAACCCGCCGTCATCCCTAGTTGTCCCTTGGAAAGAAAGGAAATTATTCACCTTAGGTATAGGAGGATTCAAAAATGTTTTATTCTATATTTTGGTACATATAGTGTCGGTTTGGCTTTTTTTTTTTTCCAAAATTAAGTTATAAAAAGTACTAAATAACTTATATTTTATTTTGAAATTAGTATTTGAGATTAAATAAATATGTCCTGACTACTGGTACATACTGTTTGTCTACGAAAAGAGTACAAGGCCTATCCAATCTAAAACGGTGACTTTAGAAATTCTCAAGTTTTGACAGAGGTTTCAGGCTCGGAGAAAGTCACTACTTTAAAATATCTTATTCTTAGCAATTGTGAGGGACTGGCTTCTTAACGGGAACTTTCCTATGGGCTGCCTGCAACTCGTCTCTTCTGCTATACATAGGTCAATGAAATGGCATTATGAGACATTCCAACTCATCTCTTCATACGATTATGATTATGATTATGATTTATGATTTAAAATATTGGTGAAATTTAATATAGGTGGGCAGGGCAAAACAACTCCCAACTGTTCAAAACGAATTTCTTGAATCTACATATTGGCTTTACTTTCAATTGTTTTTATCTTATGTTCTTATTGTTACATATGACAAATAGTTATAAATTTAAGTCTTTTTAATTGATTTTTTTATGAAAATAGTAGCCTCTGCATACACACAGATTAAACTAATCCAAATATTTCAAAATTATAAATTTTCCTACTAGGCACACTGACACTAGATAACCCTTTAAACAATAATTATCACATATTTTTTAATTGACAATTGACAACATATTCACTTAAATGGAGCTGTAGTGTGTAAACTCTGGCAAGCCAAACCTGAAAGTTGATATTAGAAATAAAAAAAATAAAAATAAAAATGAGGAATGGTCTGCCTTGTGGTCATATAACGAAATACCGCTCCTCCTCGTTAGTAAAGTAATACATTACTATACAAAACTGGCTTTATGTCTGAAAAGAATTTGCTTCATTAAACCCTAAAAGAAATTTCGAACTGCACTGTGGGCATGCCACTCTGAATTTGTCCGTAGGTTTCTTTCCAGCTAGTTGACATGATTAGTTCACCTCTTCCAAATGGGGTTTATTTTTACTTCATTTAAATTTTGTTTCCTGATTTTATAACATATGAAAATTGCAATAATTTTCAATGCACCGTGCATGCATTCATGTATCAAAATTAGTATCTCACTTCTAACTTCTAAATTCTAACCATATTTACACGAGTAATATCTAACTACGCAAAACTACTATTAAACAAAAAAAAAGGAAGTCAGAAAAATTGATATAAAATATCAATTGATTTATACAATTTTAGATATAATATATTGGAGAAAACTTTATTTATTTATTTATGTGTGTGCTTAGTTGATTATTAAAGCGACAAACAAGATGTGGACAAAAATTGGAATAGTAATTTTCAGAGTAGAAACTTAAATTTAATAATCAAAAATATTTGTAACCAACTCTCTTCAAAAAGTACGGACGAAGAAGTGAATATTTAGTTACATAATATATTGAAATGGTTAACAAATTATTTATAACCAATTTTTTTCCAAAAGCTTTTTCCAATAAAAACTTTTTTTAGTTGAATATATATTTGATTCGCTTAAGATGTGAATCGAAGGTTAATACTAGTCAAAAGTATTTACATTTTTTCATTCATAAAATAGATATTTAATTTATGATTAGAATTTCAACTTACAATTCAGAAATGATTTATGATTTGAATTTTAGAGTAGCTAACACTTAGCAGGGAAATCTTGCCAGTTTAGGACCACTTTATTCTCTCTCTAGTTAATGTACGAGTATTATATGAACTATCTTTTCTTGCACGGACATTTTTTAAACACACATGTTAATTACATATTATATAAATGAAATATAAGTTATGTTATAAGATACATTTTCTTCTATCTTATATCGGAAAATTGATATTTGATATTCGTAAAAGTTATACTTGTTTTATATTTTGAATTCTTTTGCTGAATTATCGTTGTTGAGCACTTAAAAACATTAAGTTGATCGATTGATCTACAACTTGTGCAATGCATGGACAGGCTCTATATTGCGCATTTTAATTGCAGTTGCTGGCACTGTATTCGTGTTGTTTCTAGGTGAATTGATGACATTAACGTATTTATATGACTAGTTTTTGACTTTTTGGGGTGTGGTTATATCGATACAAATAAGTTCTTCGATATTTAACATTAAACTGGAACAATAAAGAAATGTAGTGGTGTTCTTTACCCGAAATGTGAATAAATATTTTTTTAAATATCTAATGTATTTGAATTTCAAAAGTACGATAAGTGAGGTACATGATTGTTGATCTTGACCGGAAGTATGTGTTGTTAGACAAATGATCCCATCAACTTGAAGTATGTGTAATATTAATGATTTCCAAGTTTTTTCAACTATTTTTCTTATATGAATGAAAGTTTGATATTTTTTATATATTGATACGATTAAAAAATTTCAGTATTATGTCATAGATTTCTTTAAAATTTCAATCTAATCATTGTTTACGTATAATTTTAATCATTTTACGAGAATTATACTTTTTTTATTATAGTTTCCACATTTTTAGAATAAAAAATAATTTCTACTATTCGTGATTCGATCTTCGTACACTAATGTTATTTTTCTCCTTAAAAATATATTTAATTTATCCATATAGTTATAAATTGTTAATATTAAATAATCAAGTAGTAATAAATGTACATAATAATGAGACATAATACTTAATACATGCATATTAAATTAGAGGTAATTAATGCACGCATATTAAATTTTTTAAATACCTAATGTGTTTGAATGCTAAAAGTGCGATAAGTGAGATACATGATTGTTGATCTTGACCGGAAGTATGTGTTGTTAGACTAATGATCCTATCAACTCAAAGTATGTGTAATATTAATGATTCTCGAGTTTTTTTTAACTATTTTTCTTATATACATGAAAGTTTAATTTTGTTATATAATAATACGGTTAAAAAATTTCAAATTATATATATATATATTTAAATTTTAAATCTAATCATTGTTTACGTATAGTTTTAACCGTTTTATGAAAAATTATACTTTTTTACAATATTTCCTACATTCTTAGAATAAAAAATAATTTATATTATTCGTGCTTCGATCTTCGTACACTAATATTGTTTTTTCCTTAAAAATATATTTAATTATCCATATAGTTATAAATTGTTAATATTAAATAATCAAGTAGTAATACATGTATGTAATAATGAGAAATAATACTTAATACGTGCATATTAAATTGGAGGTAATTATACATGCATATTAAATTAAAATAAATATTAACATACAATTATGAGGGTCAATTTAGTAATTTTAATATGATTAAATTATCTCATTCAAACCCATATTTGCTCTATTATATATAATATATATATATATATATATTGAATTTAGTCTTAATAGAAAAGATACTATTAAATACAAGATACTATTAAATCGATTTCTTGATTTATTAAAAATTCAAGTTGAAGGCTTTTCAATCGAAAAGTGTCTTTCAGCGTTCCTTGTAAACACTAACAAATCTAAGATAGACCCATATTTACATTTATTAAAATAAAGAAAAGTTTAGTTATATTCGAAAAATGTAAAAAAGAATATTTTTTTGTGCAAGACATGCGTGCACTTTAACAAGACTAAGTCAAATTGACAACTCTAAGTAAGTTGTACTGTAATCTTAGTTTGCAGTTTGTATTGTAACATTTAAAGTCTGTAAAATGATCAAAGAGCAGACTGGAGTCTTTTTATGTAAACAGTATCAAGCCTAAGAATTCTATCTGGAAGAAGATCAACAAGATCATGCCTCAGAAGAATTATGAAGAAGCTTGAAGTTGAATAAATCTGTTTTGAGAAAAATGTTCTAAGTCAAGATCTCTACAAGTCACAGATTTAGTATTATAGAAAAGTCACTCGAGAACTCCAGAATGACTTATAGAGAACTCAGGAAAGCTACTAGAGAACTCAGAGTTATCGACAAGTCAAAGTTTACTAGAGAACTCTGAGTTATCGACAAGTCAAATTTCACTAGAGAACTCAGAGGTATTGACAAGTCAAAATTCACTAGAGAACTCTGAGTTATCAACAAGTCAAATTTCACTAGATAACTCAGAGATATCGACAAGTTAAAATTCACTAAAGAACTATGAGTTATCGACAAGTTAACAAGTCACTAGAGAACTCAGAGATGTCGATAAGTCAAAATGAAGATATGAAGATGAGAGGTCTCGACAAGCTAATTTCTCTTATAGAGAACTCAGAGACCTCTACAAGTCAAATTTACTATAGAGTATTAGAGATCTCGATAAATCAATATACTTATCGAGATGTCAAGTTCTCCATAGGCCAAACTGGAGATCTCGAGGTAAAATCTCAAAGTACAAATTGCAGACCAGTTAAATATCCAACATTAATAATCGACAAACAATCCAACCAGCTGGATTGACAAGTCTACAAAAAGCAGCTTGAAGAGCGTGCAAGATCAAGGGTGAAGATTAACTGACAAAGGAAGATCAAAGTTAATATAGTATGCAAAGATATGTTAAGCCAGAAATGGAAGATATACTTTTCCTAAAATGGAAAGATAAGTGACAGTTTACTAAAGTGAATAGCATCTCTTATTATACACTGTGTAAACCAGTAGTTAACTATCATATAAAGTTAACACTGGTGATTTGTTAGTTGTAACATTTAGATCATAAATTCTTGTATTCTCTCAAGATTGAAGCTAAGCTCTTTAGCAACAAAGAGCCTAGAAATTTTGTAACAAAACATTCTTAATTTTAATATAAAATTAACTGAGTTTTGAAAGATCTGTGTTATTCATAGTTGCATGTTTAATTTCTGTTTTAACACATCTTACTACAAGATTAGATTTACTTTGTTCAAAACTAAAATAGTTCAAGAAAATCATAAAAACACTAAAACACATTCACCCCCCCCTTATGTGTGTAATTTATTACCTAACAAGTGGTATCAGAGCAAAATCTGAAAGTAAACAGATTCAAGATCTTGGAAGAATGAATATACAGGAAATCAGTAGCATCAAAATACCTACTTTTGACAAAGCTAACTACACTCTTTGGAAAAAGAAAATGTTGCTATTTATCAGGATGGCCAATCCACTCTATATTCAGATTCTCAAAAATGGGTCATTCATTCCTATGGTTAGAGTTGAGGAATCTACAGATGGTGATATGGTCATTCCAACTCATTATGCTCCCAAAGATCCTTCTGAGTTCATTGAGCCTCAGAAAGAAAAAGTTTCCCTGGATAGAGGCTATTGTGCAAGACATGCATGTACTTTAACAAGACTAAGACAATTTGTCAACCCTAATTAAGTTGTACTGTTATCTTAATCTGTATTTTGTACTTGTAACACTTAAAGTCTTTAAAAATGTCAAAGGAGCAGACTGGAGTCTTTTTCTATAAACAGTTTCAAGCCTAAGAATTATATCTGGAAGAAGATCAAGAAGATCATGCCTCAGAAGAATTATGAAGAAGCTTAGAGCTGAATAAATCTGTTTTAGGAAAAATATTCTACGTCAAGATCTCTACAAGTCACAGATTTAGTGTTATAGAGAAGTCATTCGAGAACTACAGAATCACTTATAGAGAACTCAGGAAAGCTTATAGAGAACTCAGAGATATTGACAATCCAAATTGAAGACATGAAGATTGAAGATATCGACAAGTCATTTCTTCACTAGAGAACTCAGAGTTATCGACAAGTCAACATTCATTAGAGAACTCTGAGTTATCGATAAGTCAAACTCCACTAGAGAACTCAGAGATATCGATAAGTCAAAATTCACTAGAGAACTCTGAGATATCGACAAGTCAAAATTTGACTAGAGAACTCTGAGATATCGACAAGTGAAGAAGCCACTAAAGAACTCAGAGATATCGATAAGTCAAAGTGAAGATATGAAGACTAGAGATCTCGACAATCCAAATTTTCTTATAAAGAACTGGGAGACCTCTACAAGCCAAAATAACTATAGAGTACTAGAGATCTCGATAAGCCAATATACTTATCGAGATATCAAGTTCTCTATAGACTAAACTGGAGATCTCGAGGTAAAATCTCAAAGTACAAAATTATAGATCAGTTCAATATCCAAGATTAACAATCAACAAACAATCCAACCAACTGGATTGACAAGTCTACAAAAAGCAGCTTAAGGGATGTGCAAGATCAATGTTGAAGACTAACTGACAAAGGAAGATCAAAGTAAACACAGGATGCTAAGATATGCTAATCCAGAAATGGAAGATACACTTTTCCTAAAATGGAAATGACAAGTGATGACAGTTTACTAAAGTTAATAGCATGTCTTATTGTACACTGTATAAACCAGCAGTTAACTAAATTATAAAGTTAACACTGGTCCTCAAGTCAGTTGTAACAATTCAGATAGAAAATCTTGTAACTCTCTCAAGAAGAAGCTAAGCTCTTTATCAACAAAGAGCCTAGAAATTTTATAGCAAAACATTCTTAATTTTAATATAAAATTAAGTGAGTTTTGAAGATCTGTGTTCTGTATTCTTGCAAGTTCAATTTCTGTATGAACACATTTTCACTACAAGATTTAATTTACTTTGTTCAACCATAAAAGATTCAAGAAAAGTCTAAAAATAGTAAAACACATTCACCCCCCCCCTCTGTGTATAATTCATTACCTAACAAGTGGTATCAGAGCAAAATCTAAAAGTAAACAGATTCAAGATCTTGGAAGAATGAATACACAGAAAATCAGTAGCATCAAAATTCCTACATTTGACAAAGTTAACTACACTCTTTGGAAAAAAAGAAAATATTGTTGTTTATCAAGATGGCCAATCCACTCTACATTCAGATTCTCAAAAATGGACATTTCATTCCTATGGTTAGAGTTGAAGAATCAACTGATGGTGATATGGTCATTCCAGCTCATAATGCTCCAAACGACCCTTCTGAGTACACTGAGCCTGACAAAGAAAAAGTTTCCCTGGATAGTGGCTTGCAGCTGATATTGATAGAGTCACTTGACAATGTAATGTACAATAACATTGTCAACTGTGACACTGCCAAACAGATTTGGGAAAAGATTGAGATACTTTGTGAGGGAACTGAGGAAGTTAGATCTAATCAAAGAAGGATACTGATTTCACAGTATGAGGGTTTCATGGCCAAGCCAAAAGAAAGTATAACTGATGTGTTTGAAAGGTTTAACAAGCTTATAAATGACTTGCAGCTCCATGACAAATACTATGAAGCTGAAGAAGTGAACTTGAAGTTCTTGCTTACTTTACCTGATCATTTGGAACAGAAAATCTCAGCAATCAGGGAAGGGAGAGATTTGAGCAGAATAACACTGGAAGTTCTATATGGAATTCTCAAAACATATGAACTAGAAATGATTCAAATGAAATCATTGAGATCTGGTCAAGGATATGTAGTAGATGGCTCAAGTGTTTTAATTGCCAATGAAAGCCAAACATATGATTATGAGCCAAGATCTCAAACTCCAGTTGCCTCACCAAGTGAGCAAAGAACAAATGATTCACAGGAATAAGTCATTCTGGAATTGGAAGAAGATGAGTTCTACACTCTTGATGAACTGGATGAGCTAGATCAGTCAATGGCCTATTTGGCTAGAAAAGAAAATTCTCTAATATTAGAGTAAAGAAGCCAAGACTCTTCAAGGGTAAATGACAGTCTTTCAACAATGACAGCAGCTAGAAAGGAAAAGGAAAGTACACTTCTAATAGCAAGAATGGTTACAAAACTGGATCTGTTGACAAATCTAAGATAAGGTGCTTCAAATGTGATGAACTAGGCCATTTTGCTACAGAATGAAGGAAACCCAAGAAAGCAAAGAAAGATAAAGCTTATCTTGAACTAGAAGCAAAGTATGATGCTCTTCTAAAGAAACAACAAAGCAAAGCTTATATTGCAGAGGAAAAAAGTTGGGATGACTCTGAAAATGATCAAGATGAAGAATTTGGAAATTATGCACTCATGGCCTTGGAGCAAGGAGAATCATACTCATCTAAATCACAGGTACCAACTCTTACCACCATTGATTTAAATGTGAGTCAATATAAGAAAACTGTTGAGAAGATGAGCACATAAATATTTCACATTCACACAAGCATGGTTGCTGCTAATAAAGAAGTTAGCAGACTGACAAATGTGCAAATATGAAAATGAAATTGAAGCAGTGCTAAGGGAGAAGCTGAAAAAGAATGAGGTAAAGTTGAAATCTTTCAGAAATGCATCTGAGTTAGTTGGACAATACCATGAGAAAAACAAACCATGTGCAAATATTGCTATTGGTCTTGACTATGATGTCTTGAACAGCAAGAAGAAAGAGATAGGTGACAAAGGAAAAGCAACAGTTAATGAGAATGTTCCAGCTATGCTGAAAAAGGTTCTATCACCTATGTTCAAGGAATTAGAAGTCAACTTCAGCGAAGAAGAATTGATTATCAAGCAAGAAATTGCTGATGAGGACAAAGAGAAGAATACTGCAGAATCAACTCAATCTTCCAATACTAAAGAGAAGCTCATAGTAAAACAAAGTCCCAATACACCTGTTAAAGAATCCAAAACTGAAGATGCAAGAAGGAAAAAGAAAAATAGAAATGGGAAAATAGGGATAAACAAAAGCAACAATTTTGCTTATGTTGCAGATGCTCCAAGAAAGAAATGTGAAAAATATGGTTCTGTGAATCACCTAACTCACCTTTGTAAAAAGGCAGTTAGCAAGCCAACTGAAGGAGCCTGTAAATACAATGAAGCAAATGCAAATGATCATTACTCCTTCTGTGACAAGTTTGACCGCATTTCTTATAACTTGAAAGTGATGAAAAGTTGCCACAAACTGAGAGTAGACCTCAAAGAAATAAGGAATGGTCAACAGAAAGTGAACATGCACAACAGTCGATGAACTCTATTTTATCTGAAACTACTCATTCTACTTTTGTTAAATCAGTTAACAAGAAGAAAGTACCCAACACTGCTTGGGTTGCTAAATACACTTAAAACTCATTGTGTGTAGGGTAAAGTGAAGAAAGCCATCTGGATCATAGACAGTGGATGTTCCAGGCATATGACAGGTGATAAATCCCTGCTATCACAGTTTGAGGGGAAAGCTGGCCCTTTGGTGACCTTTGGAAATAACAGCAATAGATTCATAATGGGATATGGCAAGATTATTTCTGAAAATATTGTCATTAATGATGTAGCACTGGTAGCTGGTCTTGAAGTCAATCTTCTCAGTGTTAGCCAATTTACAGACAAAGGCTTTGAAGTATTATTCAACAAAGAAGAATGCATTTTTATCAGCAAGAAAACTGGTGAAGTTGCTCTAAAAGGAGCAAGGAAAGGAAGCTTGTTTGTTGCCGACTTGGACTCAACAAATAAGGATGGAATTTGTTGCTTCTACACCAAGGCATCAGAAGAACAAAGCAAGCTATGGCATAAGAAGCTGTCTCACTTAAATTTCAAGGCAATCAACACCTTGGTCAAAAAGGAGTTGGTAAGAGACATGCCAAATCTGGAGTTTGCCCAAGTTGAATTTTGTGAAGCTTGTCAGAAAGGAAAAATGAAAAGGTCAAGTCACAAGTCAAAAACTGTGAATTCTATAAGTGCACCATTGCAACTTATTCACATGGACTTGTTTGGGCCAGTAAATGTTCTTTCTATTTCAAGGAATAAATATGCACTTGTGATGGTGTATGATTTCTCAAGATACACTTGGGTAGAATTTATGCAATCTAAAGATGAAACTCCACACATCATAATTGAGCACATCAAGAAAATAGAAAAATAAGCTGAAGATCACAATTGTATAAAGAGATTGAGAAGTGATAATGGAACATAATTCAGAAATGCAATATTGAGTGAATTCTGTAAAAGCAAAGGCATTATTCAAGAATTCTCAGCTGCTAGAACACCTTAACAAAATGGAGTAGTTGAAAGAAAGAACAGAACATTAGTTGAAGCTGCTAGAACAATACTGCAAGATGCCAAGTTACCAATAAGTTCTTGGGAAGAAGCTGTTAACACTGCATGCTATACTCAAAACAGATATCTCATTAACAAGGCCCATGGCAAATCACCCTACTCAATCTTGTCTAAAAGAAAGCCTACTGTAAAACATCTTCATGTGTTTGGAAGCAAGTGTTACATTTTAAAAGATAACTTTGAATATGTGGGGAAATTTGACTCAAAGGTTTTTGAAGCAATTTTTCTAGGATATTCATTGGAGAGAACAGCCTACAAGGTCTATGTGATTGATCAAAAGAAGATTATGGAAAGCACATATGTGACTTTTGATGATGACAAGTGTCCAGACTTGGAATGCCTTGATGACAATGAAGCTAAAACCCTTGCATTTAATAACCTCAATATTGATAGTGATTCTGATGGAGAATATAAAGTTTATGCACAACAGATGATGAATGAAGAGACTACTGAACAGGAAAATCATGGGAATGGAAGCTCATCTCAAACACCTGAATTTGATAGCACAAACTCAGGGGAGAAAGAGAAGAAGGATCTTCCGGTCATACCAATCATGAAGAAAATGATGAAGGCATAAGTCAACAAACTCATACAAGGAAGTGGGATATAAGTCACACTAGAGAATCAATTATTGGTGATACTGCTGCTGGTGTGAGAACTAGAAATGTAACTGCTAATGAGTGTCTACATGCATGCTTTCTGTCTCAAGTGCTGGTGTGATAACTAGAAATGTAACTGCTAATGAGTGCCTACATGCATGCTTTCTATCTCAAGTAGAGTGTAATAACCCCAATTTTTGGAAATTTTTGAAACATGGATGAATAGTAACTTTTGCTGATGATGCTGATTAAGGAAAATTATCAGAACACGCTATATAGGAGTACTGTTATGGAAATTCTAAGATCGTATTATTACTCCATAAAGTAAATAAGTGTATGTAAAGATCGTCAGAATCCAAATTCGAACACTTTGATTTTTCCCGAAAATCCACCAGATACCGAAAGAATTAAGTATAAGGTAACATGATTAAAATGATTTAAATTTAAGGATTATAAGATAGGATCATAAAAGGAATATAAATTATTAATAAGGGTTTAGGGGAAACCAAGTAATAAGATCCCGAGTATGATCTCTCAAACGATAAACGAGAACGAAAGTTAAGCGAACCGTAAAACAAATAAGCGACCAAGAGACAAGCTTGTACAAGAAGCCAAGGATTGTGACATCATCAAACCACAAGGAAGAGACATGTGGCAAATGGATGACATAGGCATGTTGACATAAGCATGACAAATGGAGGGATTGTTGGTTGATTACAAGCCACACAAATTTTACCATGGTTAAAAGGTAATTAAGCAAAACAAAAGGAAACAACCAAGCAAAACAAATCAAAAACACAAAACACAAGTTGACTTTCCCCATTTCATGAAGTAGCTCTCGGCCTTTTCCATTTCAAGGAAGAAGAAAATTCAAAAACCAAGTTCCAAGCCTTGTTAATTAGTGAGGTAAGTATCTAAGGTTCCTTGTACATAGATATAGATATCCTATGAATCTAAGCTTCCAATTCCTTCACAATCTCTTCCAATAATTCATGGAAGAAGAGAGTGAATAGTGTTTTTCAAGAACTTGAAATTTTGATCTTGTGTTTTTGCTTAGATAAAGCTTTAGTAAGGATTTTCCAAGGTTGTTCCAAGCTCATTACTTACTCCTACTCACAAGGAAGGTATAATCTCTTAACCTAGAATAGTTATTGAATGTTAAGAGCTTGTTATGAGTATTATATTTCATGAGAAGCATGGTTATTGAATATTTAGAGATTGGTTGGTTTTGTAATGTTTTTGGAATGGTAAATCTTGATTATTAGTTAATGAACTTAAGTAAGCTCTTAGTTCATGATTGAGAAGTAATATAAATTGGAAATCTTGAGTTATTGGGGCTGTTGTAGTAAAGAATGGATGAAGTTTGGTTGTAGTGGTGATTGTGGGTTGAATTGTGAATTGATTGGAATGGTTTAAATTTTGTAATCGCGTAAATATAGCCGTCGTAATGCTCGATTTACCTTAGACTGCTTTTGTTCTTAACATCAGGACCCATGAACTCACTGTTAGGTTTTTACCATTGCCATGATTAGATAGTTCATGTTACGAGCTTCATTTTGATATGTGGTTCGCTTGAATCCGATGTACGGTTTAGGGGAAATGACCATTTTAAGTAACGGCGTTTCGCGAACGGACCATTACCCCTCGCCTTACTTTGAAACCTTGGTTAAGGCCGCTAAAAGACTAATTGGATTACGAAACAATTATGTAATGTGGATTAGGAAGTTGGTAAAGTACTCACGAAAGAATGGCCTTAAAATTCGTAATGGTTAATTTATTTAAAATGGCGGAGCCGAGGGTACTCGAGCGACTTAAGTAAATCGTTAAGCGCAAAAGCGAGCGTTAGAGTCTAGTTGGTTAAAGTATAGATTCTTAAGCGACCGGGGTTTAATTCCGACTTATGTTGTTGTTCATAGGTTATCGGACCCACTCTAAGCTTAAGTCTATCCGGGAACACTTAGGCAAGTTTTCTACCCGTTATATTGTTGTTGTGATGTATATATGTATATGCATTATCTTGTGATAGATGCATGATGGTTATTAGCAAATCTTGCGATATATTGGAGCATGCTGATATGGTTTATATGCATGCCTGTTTCGTAATCTTTATATCTAATTGTTGATTCAATTGTTTATAAGTTGCATAATACCTATGCTAGAGATAAGCAGTAGTTGTGTATACCCTTAGTATAGGGGACCCAAAGGTGAACATATTTCTAAACCGGGAGTCGATGTTCCCGAGTATAATATATATATATATATATATATATATATATATATATATATTTATATATATAGATAGATATAGTTTTCAAAACTATTAATCGAATAAGGTTTATTCGATAACTTTATTTTATTTAATGAATATCATTTTGAATATTCATTCGAGGACTTAAGACTCCGTTTATTTTATTTAATGAATATTATTTTGAATATTCATTTGAGGACTTATGACTCCGCTTATTTATTAAATAATATTCTTTATTTTATTAAAGAATAATGTTTCGATAATCAAACTTATTTTCGATTATTCAAATAAAGATCGTACTTTCGTATAAGTATATCTTTGGTCATTTATTATTCATTTCAAGTATAAGTTTTAAAACTTTTACTTCAATTATTTTATAAAGATTATCCTTTATGGGAATATTATTTAAATAATAATATTCAGATATTTTCTAATATATCGGGACTGATTTATTTCATTAAATCAGCATTACTCCAAACATTCTTAAAATTATTTTTGAGTCTTCAAAATGATTTTTAAAAGTTAGAGCGGATCCCAAAACTCATTTTTATATTTAAGATCTTCCTTTCGAAGGGGATTTAAATACTCGCTCAAAACCTGAGGGATCCGGCTCTGTGGCGTATTTTATATTCGCAATAAGGTTGTTGTTTTGATAAAAGAGTTTTTGATTACGTAGCCAACACTCGGGAAGTAAAATTCTTGGAACAAGTTAATCCATTAACAGGCATCGCCTGGGAAATATCGGTGAGTTTTCCTTTCCAACTAGATACGACTTCTTGGTGGAGCCGTATCAACAAGTTTCTACTTGGGGAAAGTGGGGACGAGCTTTACGTTTCAGAGTCATGGATTTCATCTGAACTAGGAGTGGCGTAAGTGGTCGAGTGGCGCCGGCCCAGCCTTATTATATTGGCCCAAATGGCCCAGAAGTTCCGCTAAGACGGTCCATTCCTTAGGAGTCCAGTGTTCGGTTGACAAGTAAATCCGACTGTTCTCCTCTACATGTAGAAAATGGTGGGGTTGCACTACTGCGACTGATCATCGTGAGTGGTCTTCCTGGAGCGGAAAACTCCCGTAATTAGTTCATCATCCAATTGGATATTTCTGCAACACTACCCAGAGCACTTCGATAGAATGGCTACGGCTGGGCGATTGTTGAGTGTTGGCAGGGTCGAGTTTTTAAAATGATGTTTTCATCAAATGAAGTATCTCGTAACTTCATTTCATTTTGATGATATTTCAAAGATTGATTCTGTACAAGTTTTGTCGTGTAGCTTCATCTATGGGATGAACTATTTATACCTTGAACGGTGGTAGTTCAAGTAGTATTCGAAAAAAAGATATAAGTATATTGGAGTATCTTGTAACTTCATCTTTTTAACTTATATCTAGTTAATGATTATCTTATGAATGACAAAGGTTTTCAGAAAAACGTTGAGACAAGGTTAGATATATGAGATCACCTTGCAACGATATTTTTATACAGTTATAAACTGGAACTCTGTGTATATTATACATGTCAGAGGATTTCAAAGATTGTGAAAAGTATATATGTATATATACTGAATATTTTACGACTTGATCGCGTTAAGATATCAACTTGGTTCAATTCTTCTTGACCAAGACTTTCATTAGTACTACGAGAATGCTCATATATTGTTAATTATTATACATATTATTTCGGTGGGCTTGTTGCTCACCCTTACTTTCTTCTTTCATCACACAACAACAGATAGACAAGATGAACAGGACCAAGCTCCAAATTCGTGAGCGGATAGGAAACGTTCCGCAGTTTCCTGTAGGCGTTGATGTCGTTGTAGCTGAGGTAGGAACTACCAATAGGCTAGGCTTTCAACTTTTGTTGTACCGGACTTACGTATATTTATGAATTGTAATAATGGCAAGGAAATGTAAATTTATTTAGAAACCCTTTTGAGGTGTAATGACTTATAATTGTGGAATAAAATGACTTGTATTATTTTTGGTATTCATCTCTGAGACTATAACTTGTGGTGTGTGTGTGTATATTGTGGGGTCACAGTTCGCAGTAGTTGGTTGACTGTTAAGATTAAGTATTGATAAGGGAAATGGAACTCGTGACAACCCGAATCCCCGACCCCGGATCTGGGGGTGTTACATAGAGTCTAAGAAAACTGAAGAAGCTTTGATGGATCCGGATTGGATATCTGCCATGCAGGAAGAGCTGAATCAATTTGAAAGGAACAAAGTTTTGGAGTTAGTTCTTGCACCAAAGAATAGAAGCATAATTGGAACAAAATGGGTGTTCCGGAACAAGATGGATGAAAATGGTATAGTTACCAGAAATAAGGCAAGGTTGGTTGCAAAAGGCTACTCACAAGAAGAAGGAATTGATTATGATGAAACTTTTGCTCCAGTTGCAAGACTTGAAACAATAAGGATTTTTCTAGCATTTGTTGCACATTCAAATTTAAAGTGTATCAAATGGATGTCAAGAGTGCCTTTCTAAATGGTGAGCTAGAAGAAGAGGTTTATATGCAACAACCACCTGGCTTTGAAGATCCAGAATTTCCAGATTTTGTGTACAAGTTACTTAAGGCTCTATATGGACTAAAGCAGACACCTAGAGCTTGGTATGATATATTGTCAAAATTCCTACTTAAATATGGTTTTACTAGAGGTACTATAGACAAGACTCTCTTCTAAAAGAAACATGGTGAAGATATGATCCTAGTTCAGATCTATGTGGATGATATCATCTTTGGTTCTACAAATGAAAGCTTTGCCAAAGATTCCCCAGGCTTATGTATAGTAAATATGAAAAGAGTATGATGGGGGAATTAAGTTACTTTCTTGGACTTCAAGTCAGTCAAAGAAGTGATGGAATCTTCATCATCCAAACTAAATATGTTAAAGATTTATTGAAAAAGTTTGGCATGGTTTATTGTTCACCTGCATCTACACCTATGTCTACTGCAATAAAGTTGGATGAAGATAAAAAGGGCAAAAGTGTAGATATTTCAAGCTATAGAGGGATGATTACATCATTGCTTTATTTAACTGCAAGTAGACCAGACATCGTGTTTGCTAATCACATTTGGTGGTTGTGAAGAGGATTTTCAGATATTTGAAAGGGACTCCAAACATGAGATTGTGGCATCCTAAGGGGACTGATTTTGAAGCTGTTGGTTACACAGATGCAGATTTTGCTGGATACAGGGTTGACAGATAGAGTGCTAGCGGAAGCTGTCAATTTCTTGGACAAAGACTTTTATCCTGGTATAGCAAGAAACAACAATATGTATCAACTTCTACAGCAGAGGCTGAATACATAGCTGCAGGAAGTTGTTGTGCTCAAGTGCTTTGGATTAGAAATCAGCTAATGGATTATGGCCTAGTGTTACACAAAATTCCTATCATGTGTGACAATACTAGTGCTATATCTATAGTGGCTAATCCAGTTAATCATTCTAGAACAAAGCACATTGATGTAAGGTACCATTTTATTAGAGAACATGCTACAAATGGTACCATTGAGCTTATTTTTGTTTCAACAGAAAAATAATTAGCTGACATTTTTACTAAACCTTTGGATGAAGCAACTTTCACTAGACTTGTAGGTGAAATTGGAATGCTTAATTCTTCATCCTAAGGCAAGAACTCAGCTAATGTTTTACAGCAGATTAATTTCTAATAAATTAACATTTATTTAATTGAATTGGAAATTAACTGAAATATGAATTATAAATATTTCAAAAATCTCTGCATATTTATTTTTCAAAATTCAAAATTTAACTTGGAATATTTCAAATTCTAAGTAAACTGCTCAGTTCTTAATTTACATCTTTAATATGTAAAATTAACACTAGGCAGAATTAAATATGATCAAAAGTATATAGAGAACTGAGTTCTCGATAGGTCTAATCGACTTATCGACAAGTCATTTGAGGACTTATCGAGTGAGTTCTCGATAAGTCAATTTACTGACTTCTCGAGTGACTTCTCGATAAGCTTTATTATGACTTATCGATAAGTCCTTGTAGAGTTCTCTAGTAGTGTTAACTCACAGAGTTCTCTACAAGTATAATTTTTAGACCTATCAATAACTCAGAACTGAAGTAATTTAATTTAATGAATTATTTTGGTAAAATACTTTTGACAAATTTATTCTGATTTTATTTTAATTTATTCAAATAAAAGTTGGAATTAATTCAGTCCATTTTGGACAAACTGAGTATTTATTTGACATCTTGATAAGTTAATTTTTAGTTCTCTACAAGAATTAATAAAATGACTTATCGATATGTTTTTCTATCTTTAAATTGACTTCTCGATAACTATACTCCAAACGTTTATTTTTAACTTCTCGACAAGTCATTTGCTTTTACTATAAATACCCAGACATCTCGATACATATACATACTTACAACTTTCGAGATCTCAAGTGACCTAGCTTTTCAATCTAAAACCGATTTCTCTCTCGTTTTCACTCCTTTCTCACTAATTTTTCTTACTCATTCACTCTTACTAAACATCAATGGCACTCAATATTATTAGAGCAACTATCCTAGAGAAGGGGACAAACTACCTAGCTTTTACTGATGCTAATTAAGCCCTTAATAGTTTCAAGGGGTTTGTAAAATTCTTGTCTGAATCCTACCTTGCAGGAGCTTTAACTGCTAATCCAGTGTTGTACTTGGATATTCTGCATGAGTTTTGGACAACAGTTATGGTAAGGACTGTTATGAATGATAACTCTGTATCTCTGGTGGTAACTTGCTCAGCTAGAGGCCAACAGATAGAATTAATGAGCCGCCTTGGGTCTTCCAACTGCAAACTTAGTGGAGGTGCCAACCCAGGATGAATTGACTGAGTTTATAGACTTCATCAACTATGGTGGGAGAATCAACTTTTCAAGCTTGAACATGACAAACTTAAGGAAATAATGGTCCTTTGTGTTTGATTCTGTAGTGAGGGCCTTCACATGCAGGAAGACAGGGTATGAAAACATTTCAAGTGTGGTGCAGAAACTGGTGTACTCTATAGCCCACAACAGACACTTGAATGTTGGTCTACTGATCCTGGAAGAACTTGCAACCAGACTGACCATGCCCCAATCTGCTAGAGGTAAGGAAATTTTATTTCCTAGATTCATTATGTCTACTTTAAATCATAAGGTAACAGACATACATTTGTTGAATGGTATAGATAGCACCATAATAGGCAATTATAAGCAAGTGTCCAAAATAATATTTGGTTCACTTACTACAAAGAATAAGGTAAATGTGAGTCTGAAAATCAC
Organism: Apium graveolens; assembly: GCF_009905375.1. Lineage (NCBI taxonomy): Eukaryota > Viridiplantae > Streptophyta > Magnoliopsida > Apiales > Apiaceae > Apium > Apium graveolens. Next base: position 191,419 of record NC_133650.1, read on the forward strand.
TCCACTTATGATGGAGAGATTTAGGACTTACCCTTACCCAATGCCTGACATGAGATCCAATGCACAATCTAGCACAGCTATGGTTCCTGAACCTGTGGAAGTACAAACACAGGAACACCCACAGGGACCTTCCCAAGCTGAAACCACTTCTTCAAACCAACCAATAACATCTAAGAAACCTACCACCTCATCTTCCCAAAAGGATGAGGTGAGTAAAAAGAAGAGAAAGGAGATCACCTTAACTATTTTAACTGAGAGTGGTGAGGACCAAACAGAAGCTGAGTCACCCTTGGTCAAGAGAGCAAAGAAGAGTAAGAAATCTGAGCTGACCACTCAAACTACCTCTGTGTCCTCCCAAAAGGATGCAGTTGTAAATATGGGGATTAAACAGACTCTAAATGCATCCTCTCAATAGGGTGTGTCTATTGAAAAGAGCATTCACCCCAATGCATCATGTATAGAGTCTGCACAACCTGTACTTGATCAAATCCAAATGTATGGTAGAAGAAATAAGGATGGCACACAAAGTGAGGGCACATCTATTGAAGCTCCCTCATCCATTCAGGGGGAGCTGCCAACACTCATTTCTAAGCAACAACTTCTAATCTAACAAATTTATTCTTCACCTACAGCACTTGACTCCATTTCTCAAGTGCAAGCTAAATCAAGTGACTTGGTTCAAGAAACCTTGCTCACCACCTAGACACTTCAATCAGATGGTGAAAGGCTACTAGCTGGGGTAGACCTTGATGACACCATCAAAATCATGGGGGATTCATCAGTTTTTTCTGAAGACCTCATGGATGTCATAAATGCACCTTCATGTGCAAATCAGCCTTCACAGACTGTTAGGTTTGAGGGTAGTACTCCTGAGGGGGAGCTATCTAAATCATCTCTAATTCAATTGGAGGTTCATATACAAACAACAACTCCCCTCAAAACCCTTACAGAAATTGCATTAGCAGTTGATGCTAGGAGTACAATTGCCTATGACCCTGCTATGAGAGAGGCAAGTTGATCACATTCATGTGACAATGCTTTGCAAGAAGCACAAGGGTTTGAGACTGGTGCACATGACAGTAACCCAGTCAAATCCCCTTCAATTGAATTGGAGGTTCTCACAACTAGTGTGAAACAACAACTGGTCATAAACATAGAGCAATCTGTGAGTAAAACTGTGACTTCAGTCACAGGTGGTTCTGATCCCTCAACAGCTCAACCTTCAACCTCACAACCTCAACAACAACACATTCTCTCTCAATGGCTGCAAGAATCTGACTCTCAACCTATATTTGTAGATGATCTTCTAGTTGAGCAGATTTCTGGATTAGCAAACATCACACAGCATCTACTCACTTCAAACATGAGCAATCAAGTCATTATGCTCATATACAATGAAGATATTGAAAAACAGAAGGAGAAGATTGTGAATGATGCAGAAACATATGGGAATGTGGATGCATGGCCATCGAAAGACTTTGTGTTGGAGATGGATCAGGTCTTGGCTAGATTTAGAGATGAATATGTCACTATTCTTGAAAGCAATGCCAAGGCCTTGACTCCACAGGATGTCTATGATGCAGTCACTGAGGTCTACAAAGCTCAACTCAAATATTTTCACCTATTTGGTAAAGCACTAGAACTCAAGCTGACTAGTCATTAAGACAAGATAAGGAAACTTGTGAATGATAAAATGGATGAGATTATACCATCTCAAGTACATATCACCTTCAAGTTCAAGCATTTTGTTGATCAAATGTCAAGGATAAATCTTACTTCCAATGAAAAAGAAGTCAAAAATCTCAAACAATCCTTCATTGCTCTTCATGCAGTTGTCCAACAGCAAATCACTCATTCAAATGACATAAAGGTCAAGTTGGAACAACTTCACCAAAGAAGATATGACCCTTCAGCTTTTCTCATGGATGGCATCAAACAGACTGTGAAAGCAACTTTTGGCTCCTCAACATCTACAAGCTCTTATCAGCCTGGCTCCACTTCTACAAATCTTCAAATCCAATCTCTTCAACAACAAGTCTCAGACTTGCAGACCTCTAATGCTTCTCTCAATGCACAAGTACAAGCCTTGACCTCTTTAGTCAAGAGTCAACAAACAGACATCTAGACCCTGGTGGACTCTCACAAGTATCTTAAAATGCAGAATTTTGTTGCTTTGGGGGCCATAATGGGGAAGCTCGACATATTATTGCCTACTTTACCTGAATAAATAAGGTCAGAGTTACCAACTCCCCTTCTCATGCCTGTCACTAAGACTAAGGGGGAGATTGAGGCTAGGATTCAATAATCTAGAGATGCTAAGGCAAAATCTAAAGAGCCTGTTCAGATGGGATAAAGCTCAAGTGCTCAAGTTGATGTTGGAAAAGAAAGACTACTAAGGGCTGCAGAAGGACCCAATCAAGATCATGAATTCAATGACCTTCTTGCAGCACTAATAGTGTCTCTTCAAAACAACTATATGGCCTGCAAGAAAGCTTTGGGCAAGAACATCAATTTCATAAGGGCGGTGGTGGTGAAAGTTGATAACTTCCTAGAGAAAAGGATTGTCATGAATATCAATGATGGTGGTGTGGACAGGTGTCTCCAGGTGACTCTTCCATATCTTCAAACTTTAAGAGCATCTGAACTGGATGTTATGATTGACAGATTAAATCCAGTTATTCAGGAAGACACTCAACTTCTCTAAGAGATCAAAAAGGCACGGATAACAGCTTTTCCATAAGCCTATCTATATCCACATAAAGGAGTAGTTTATGTCTGTCCAACAACCAGTCAAGCAAGACATCTCATTGTTCCTAAACATTGTGTCAAATCAAACATGAGGCTGATTATGACCTTGCAGTCTAATCTAAAGCACAAAAGGAATAAGAAGCAAGAGGATATGGAGATGATAAAGATCTTAGATAGATACCTTGTAAATCCTGACACCATGTTGCCAAATACTCAATACAATTTAAGGAAAGATGAGGATGATGATGAGTAGAAGGATGACAAACAAAAGCCTTCTGGCTCAAATCCAAGTCAAGCCTCTAAAGCAACTGGTAGCAAGGACAAGAGTCAAGGAGAGAAGAAGGAGGATGAAAAGAAGGATAATGACAAGAAGATAGGAAGTGAGAGAAGAAGCTAGAAGAGGCATGTTGACTCAGAACCACAACAAACCCTAAAAATCCAAACAAAACTAGCTCAACCTTTAGCTCAACATTCAAAGTCAACAATCTCAAACATCAAACCACCTCAAACCTCTAAGCCCAAATTTCTATACAGACAAACTGCTAACTCTTTTCTAAAAATTCCAATCACCACAAGCCAAACATCTCTCAAGAAAATCACAGACCTACCTTCTGTCAAACCATCACACAAAACTCATTTCAAGTCTGTTGGGAGAAAACCTAAGAAAGCTAAACCTTCTGAAAAAGTTGATATTACTGAAGAGGCCATCTGGAATTATTACAAGCATAATGATTTTCTACCCTTAAACTAGTGATGTTCAGATAAAGACTATTTTCAACAAATGGCTGAGGAAATAGTTAGAGTCCGGGTTGTCACTCTAAAGAAAGTGAGAATCTACTTTCAAGATGGGTCCTTCACTTTTCTTGGCAATAATTTGATGGACACTCTCTCTCCAACAGAAATCAAGGGAGTGATAAGTTTGTTGAAGGACAAGGACACTGCTACAAGAGCATGGAGATCAGTTTTAGCTGAGTGGTTGATTGCAAGAGAGGAAAGAAGAGCAAGGAGTAAAGCAGAATATGAGGAAAAAAAGAGGAAGTATGATGAAGAGATTGAAATGTACATCAAAAGATCAGAAGAACTCAAAGCAAAAGGGATGAGCAGAATTTCCAAAGATGGAAGATTTCTAAATGTAAAAGCTGGCTAATTTTCAAGATTCAGAATTAAAATGTTAGATGGTTATCCAAAGCAAGACAGACTCAATTTGATAGGAGTTCTAACAGGGACTCCAATCATAGAGGAACTTGAAATTCTTGTATATTTAAAAGACATCATGAGAAAAGAATTAGAAGTTCCAATCTTTGTCTGATGCTTGTAAATGTTAGGAATATATGTGCATTAGTTTGATGATATGTTTAATAAAACACTTAAGTAGAAGTTTAGTGTTTATAGCCTCAACGGATAAGACCACTTTGGCTATCCGTTGATGGTGCAGCTTTACCTAGAAATAAGTCTAGTGTTGTAGCACATTTCAGTCTCTGTATTTAAGATATAATTCTTAGAAGTTGAGAGAAAATATAAGTCATGTTGGCTACCAGAAGATATGCAAATAGGAAGGCCAATTGTAAATATTTTATGCCTTGTAATTTTGTATAAATGAAGTGGTATCAACGGATGTCTTAAAGACCTTCAACGGATGAGAAACAAAGCTTCAACGGATGTCTCTAAAGCTTCAACGGATAGAGCTTCAACTGCTAACACATCAACGGATAAAGCCATCAATGGATGAAGGCTTCAACGGATGTTCTGTTAAATAGCAGTTGATAAGTGGTAGTTGTAACAGCAGACAGAGGCACATGGGTTGTCAGAGATAACTGAAATGTGGAAGCCTAATTTCAGGAACATCAAAAAAAGCAGCCGTTCTACTCTAGTACAAAGAGGCAATAGTCAACAAAGTACTTGAGTGATATGGAGAAGAAACAAGTGGAGAACTTATTTTATTATTGTATTTTTATCTTTGTCTTCACTTGTACACTTGGTGATATATAAACCAAGTAGCAGCTAGTAATTAGATAAGAATTTTTCCAGTGCTATTTAGAAAAATCTTGAGAGAAAAATTATCTAGTTTGTACTAGGACGCAGCTGTGATCAACATCTTGAATCACAGATTTTCTGAAATACCATCTCTGGTGGAACAACAAATCCTCCAGAAAAGTTTTTAAGGTCTGTTGTGTTCTTTACATTAGTGCTTGAATATATATCTGCCTGTATTAGCTTAAAGCAATTCACACACTTGTTTATCTTGAACACAAAACCTTTAAAACTTCTCAAAACTTGAAAAAGTTTTGAGATTTACATTCAACCCCCCCTTCTGTAAATCTCATTGTTAGTCCACTAGGAATAACAATTGGTATCAGAGCAAGCTCTTGACACACAAAGAGTTTAAAGATCTTGGTAACTAACAAAGATGAGTAAGAAGGATATTGGAGTAAAAATCCCAGTTCTTGACAAAGACAGTTATCACCATTGGAAGGTGAAAATGCACCTTCATCTACTCTCCCAAGATGAAGGTTATGTAAACTGCATTGAGAATGGTCCTCACATTCCCCACAAAGTAGCCACAGTTGCTACGGCCACAATTGCTGTTGGTCAATCCATTCCAAAACCTAGAGCAGAATGGACAATGGAAGACACAGAAGAAGTCCACAAGGATAAGAAGGCTATGAACATTTTGTTTAATGGTCTTGACAAGGATATGTTTGATAATGTGATAAATTGCACAACTGCCAAAGAGGTTTGGGACACAGTTCAGCTACTGTGTGAAGGTACAGAACAAGTAAAAGAAAACAAAATGCAGCTTCTCATTCAACAGTATGAGTATTTTCATTTTGAAGAAAATGAATCTTTAAATGACACATTCAATAGATTCCAAAAGCTGTTGAATGGACTGAAGCTGTATGGTAGAGTGTACCAGGGGAAGGATTCAAATCTTAAATTTTTAAGATCCCTGCCAAAGGAATGGAAACCCATGACTGTCTCCTTGAGAAACTCTCAAGATTATAAGGACTTCACTCTTGAAAGATTATATGGAATCTTGAAGACTTATGAACTAGAGCTGGAACAGGATGAGGTATTGGAGAAGGGAAGAAAGAAAGGAGGTTCAGTTGCCTTGGTAGCTGAAAATGAGAAAGAATGCAGACAAGAAACTGTGAGATCAACATCAAACTCCAAAGATGGCACAAGCAAATCAGAATCAAGCAAGGGTAAGGAGCAAGTTGCTGAGAATGAAGACAACTCCAGCCAAGATGACTCTGATGTTATTGATGAGCATCTTGCATTTTTGTCCAGGAGATTTGCAAAGATGAAATTTAGGAAAAACACTAGAGCCACTAAACCTCATAAGAACATGGTGGACAAATCCAAGTTCAAGTGTTTCAATTGTGGTATAAGTGGACACTTTGCAAGTGAGTGCAGAAAGCCAACTTCTGAAAAGAAGAAATTTGACCAAGTAGATTACAAAAAGAAATATTTTGATCTGCTCAAGCAAAAGGAGAGGGCTTTCATTACTCAAGAAAAGGACTGGGCAGCTGATGGAGAAGAAGAGGATGAAGATGTGGAATATGTCAACTTGGCTCTCATGGCTGATTCTGAGGAAAATGAAGTTAGTTCATCAAGCAACCAGGTAATCACTACTGATTTAACACAGCTTACTAAAGAAGAGTGCAATGATTCTTTTAATGACATGTCTACTGAATTGTATCATTTGCGTGTGTCTCTTAAATCACTTGCTAAAGAAAATAGTAGGATTAAAGAGAACAATCTGTTTTTAAGTAATAGAAATGCTGTGTTAGAAGATAAGTTGATTGACTTAGAGAAAACTAAGCTACATTGTATATCTGTTGAAAATGAACTAGCTGAATCTGTTAAGAAAGTAGAAATACTTTCCAATCAATTAGAGAGAGAGCAAGAGGTGATTAAACCCTGGAAGACATCTAGGGATGTTAGTGCTCAAATTTCCAAGGTCCAAGGAATTGAATCATTCTGTGAGACTGCCTGGGATAAAAGCAAAAAGAAACTGGAATTAATTGATGGGCTGTCAACGGATGTGGAATCAACGGATGATGAAAGTTATCCGTTGAAGGAAGAAAAGGAGCATCCGTTAAAGGTTCCTCAATTAAAACAGGCAGATGTTTCTAAAAGTGAAAATCTAAAGAAACTCAACAAAAAGTTTGGTTCAACTTCTAAGAACTTTGTCAAAGAAGAAGCAAGCACATCCAAAGATTTCAGTAAGGTGAATATAGGACACATGACCTTAGAACAGTTAAAGAATAGGCTCAAAGTGGTTGAGGATAAAAAGGAAACTAAAAGGAAATCTAATAGAAATGGGAAGGTAGGGGTTAACAAATATAACAATTACACACCTGATAAGTATGCTCCTAGAAAAAGCTGTGTGCATTGTAGTAGTGTTAATCATCTATCTGCTAATTGCAAATCTATTAAGAAAACTCCCATACCTGTGCCCTCTTCCATGCCTAATATGTCTGCATCACCTCTACATGCTATGCCTGTTATGTCTCAACAGAATCCTTATGCACATTTTACAAACATGCCATATTTTAACAATCCTTATCTTGCTGCATTTAGTATGCCTCAAATGCCATACAATATGCCAATGTGGAATAACATGCTTGCACAATCCATGCCTTATCAAATTCCAAATATGCTAAATGATTCTGTGACTAACCCTACACCTCAACCAACTACATCTAAGATCAAGGTTGACTCAAAGTTACCTAAGTCTAAAGATGCAGGAGGAATGAAGTCTAGGAGAAAGGCTAACAGGAATGGACCCCAGGAAACTTGGGTACCAAAATCAACTTGATTGATTTTATGGTGTGCAGGAAAAAAGAAGAAATCTATGGTACTTGGACAGTGGTTGTTCAAGACACATGACAGGAGATTTCTCCCTGCTCACTGAGTTTAAGGAGAGAGCTGGCCCTAGCATAACCTTTGGAGATGACAACAAAGGGTTTACTATGGAATATGGCTTGATTTCAACAAGGAATGTCATCATTGATGAAGTTGCATTAGTTGATGGTCTCAAGCACAACTTACTGAGTATCAGTCAACTATGTGACAGAGGGAATACAATTTCCTTCAATTCAGAAGCCTGTGTTGTCACCAGCAAGAAAGACAACAAAATGGTTCTAACTGGAGTTAGAAAAGGGAATGTGTACTTAGCTGACTTCAACTCTACAGATGCAGAATCTATTACTTGTCTCTTCAGCAAAGCAAGTTCAGTTGAGAGTTGGCTATGGCACAAGAAGCTATCCCATTTGAATTTCAAGACAATGAATGATCTAGTCAAAAAGGACCTAGTTAGAGGAATTCCTCTAGTTGAATTCTCAAGGGATGGTTTGTGTGATGCTTGTCAGAAAGGCAAACAAAGGAAAGCATCATTCAAAAAGAAGCTTGAAACAACAATTGATGAACCATTACAGCTGTTACATATGGATTTGTTTGGACCAGTCAATGTATTGTCAATTGCAAGAAAAAGATATTGCTTAGTGATTGTAGATGATTTCTCAAAGTTTTCATGGTTCTATTTTCTTGGATCAAAGGATGAAGCAAGTGAAATCATTATCAATCACATCAGGCAAGTCAATAATCATCCTGACTTGAAGGTTAGGAATATCAGGAGTGACAATGGAACTGAGTTCAAGAATTTGTCAATAAGGCTGTTTTGTGAAGAAAATGGAATCATGCATGAGTTCTCAGCTTCAAGAACACCTCAGCAAAATGGGGTAGTTGAAAGAAAGAACAGATCTTTGATTGAGGCTACCAGAACAATGCTTGAAGAATCAAAGTTACCAACATATTTCTGGGCTAAAGTTGTTAATTGTGCCTGCTACACTCAGAATATTTCTTTGATCAATCAAGCTAAAGGCATGACTCCTTATCAGTTATTCAAGAGAAGAAAACCAACTCTAAAATTTCTTCATGTCTTTGGATGTAAGTGCTTTATACTGAGGAATCAATCTGACCATAAAGGAAAGTTTGATGCAAAGGCTGATGAAGGGATATTTGTTGGTTACTCAGCTGGAAAATCTTACAGGGTCTACAATCTAAGAACCAACATTGTTATGGAATCTGTGCATGTTGTGTTTGATGATAAAAAGATTGATGGACTAACAGATAAGGGACACCATGAGAGACTCAAATTTGACAACATTGAGATATATTGTGATGATAGTGAAGAGGAGATTGATGGAGATGACACTTCAAAAGGGATTCAAAATATGCCCTTGGATAATGCACAAAATTCTGCACCCGTTGATATAGGCAATGCAGTATCTGTTGAAGTACAAAATGAAGCATCCGTTGATCATAGTTCATCAACGGATAATCGATTTACATCATCAGTTGATAGAACTCCAAATTCCCTGCAAAGAACCAACAACTCAGGGGGAGTTTCAACTAATCAACACTCTGTCTCACATCATGACAATACTGAGGTCACCTCATCTAGAGCACATCTTCCACCTCAAAGGAAATGGGCCAAGAATCATCCCTTTGAACTGATCATTGGTGATGCATCATCTAAAGTGCAAACAAGAAAAGCTACTCAAGATGAATGTCTGTATAGTAGTTTTCTATCTCAGGAGGAACCTAAGAAAGTGGAAGAAGCTTTATTGGATCCAGATTGGATATTAGCTATGCAGGAAGAGCTGAACCAATTTGAGAGAAACGAAGTTTGGAAGCTGGTACCCAAACCAAAGAACAAGAGTCCTATTGACACAAAATGGGTATTCAGAAACAAGATGGATGAAAATGGCATTGTCATAAGGAATAAAGCCAGATTGGTTGCTAAAGGCTATTCTCAACAAGAGGGAATAGATTTTGATGAAACATATGCTCCTGTTGCAAGACTTGAAGCCATCAGAATTTTTCTAGCGTATGCAGCCCATGCCAATTTCAAAGTCTATCAAATGGATGTCAAGAGTGCATTTCTAAATGGGAAATTGGAGGAAGAAGTCTATGTAAGTCAACCTCCAGGGTTTGAAGATCCAAATTTTCCAGACTATGTGTATTATCTGTTGAAAGCACTCTATGGACTGAAGCAAGCACCTAGAGCCTGGTATGAAACCCTATCAAAATTCCTTTTGGAGAATCACTTCACTAGAGGTACTGTTGATAAAACTCTCTTCTTTAGGAATGTTAATGGCTCTAGTATACTTGTTCAAATTTATATAGATGACATAATATTTGGTTCTAAAGATAATAAACTTTGCAAAAAGTTTGCTAAGCTAATGCAAAGTAAGTATGAAATGAGCCTGATGGGAGAACTAACCTATTTTCTTGGTTTACAAGTTAAACAAGTTAGTGATGGAATTTTCATTAGTCAAACTAAATATATTCATGATCTTCTAAAAAGGTTTGACTTAATGGAATGTTCATCTGCAAAAACTCCCGTGGCCACTGCCACCAAACTTGAATTGAATAAGACTGAAAGGTCTGTGGACATTACAAGTTATAGAGGCATGGTTGGTTCACTTTTATATTTAACTGCCAGTAGACCAGATATAATGTTTGCTACATGTCTGTGTGCTAGATTTCAAGCTGATCCAAGGGAGTCTCACTTAATTGCTATCAAAAGGATTTTAAGATATCTAAAGGGTACACCAAATTTAGGTATTTGGTATCCTAGAGAATCTGGCTTTGATCTAATTGGTTATTCAGATGCAGACTATGCAGGTTGCAAAATAGACAGGAAAAGTACAACAGGCTCCTGCCAATTCCTGGGAAACAAGCTTGTATCATGGTTTAGCAAAAAGCAAAATTCAGTCTCTACTTCTACAGCTGAGGCTGAATACATTGCTGCTGGAAGTTGCTGCTCTCAAGTGTTATGGATGAGGAATCAACTCCTTGATTATGGACTTCATGTTGATAGAATTCCTATCTTTTGTGACAACACAAGTGCTATAGCCATAACAGAGAATCCTGTGCAGCACTCAAGGACCAAGCACATTGATATCAAGTACCACTTCATCAGAGAGCATGTCATGAATGGTACAGTGGAACTACATTTTGTTCCAAGTGAACAACAAATTGCAGACATATTTACCAAGCCACTTGATGAATCAACATTTACAAGATTGGTAAGTGAGCTAGGTATGCTTAATTACTCATAAAATTTATGTCCTAATTGCAATTTGATTTGAAGCCTGAAATGTATTAGTTGCTAGAACAAATTTGACTTTTTAACACAGATTATTCCATCAACGGGTATTTTCTATCCGTTGAAAGTCAAAATTGTTCCATCAACGGATGTTCATTATCCGTTGAAAGACACATACATTGCTGGAATTTTTATCCGTCAACGGATAAAACTGAAGTACCTTTCAACGGATGACAGTTTACTTTATCCGTTGAAATGTCACATCAGTCGATTCAGGTGTCTTACAGCCGTTGATTCTATTTTCTTAACCGTTGATACTCATACATACAGCTGTATGTATTTGTTTTAAAGGTAGTTTTTAGAATACTTACAGTTTATTCTTAAACGGCTGAAATTCACCTACATATATTTACTGTTTAATCTTTTATTTATGCTTTTTAATTTGAGAAAGTATAAAAGCCCTTCTGATTTTTCATTTTTACTTTACGCTTTCTTGAAACTTTAAAGCTTTTACCATTTACTCTCTGCAAAACCTTCAAGTTATTCTCTGCAATTTCTACTTACAACAATGGCACCAGTAGTGAAAATTATGTCTCAATCTGGGTTCATCTATGAAAAGAACAATTTCATAGCTTTGGTAGCAAAGAATGAAGCCCACTCAGATTATCACAAAATGATGGACTTCATCAAAAACTGTAAACTTAGCTATGCAATGCTGGAAGCCCCAACGATTTACTGTGAAGTAGTCGAGGAGATTTGGACAACTGCTGAGTTCAACTCCATAGATATGACCATCTCTTTCACTCTCAAAGGTAAAAATCACTGTGTTAACTGTGATGATTTACTAGCATGTTTTAAATTGCCTGAGAACAATGCCATAACACCACACACTGATAATGATGTATCCAGCATGTTAGATTCCATAGGTTATTCTCTTAACTCTGCTAGTTTAGGGGGTATTAAAAGAAAAGGCCTTAGGAAAGAATGGAGTTTTCTTGGGGATGCCTTTATCAAGGTTTTCTCTGGGAAAATTAGTAATTTTGATGCCATAACTTCATCTCTTGTTAATATGCTCTATATGCTTGTTTCTGATAGGTATTTTAACTTTAGCAACTATGTTATGCTAGAATTGGGTACTAGATTAGGTAACAAAGCTAATAGACCTAATAACATCTATTATGCTAGATTCTTTATGTTATTGGCTAACCATGTTGCTGAAGGTTTGGTCATAACCAATGAGAATAATAAACTCAAGTGCTGGGCACAAGAGAAAAGAGTTCTTGCAGATTTATTGAGAATGGATCTCAACAGCAGTGTACCATTGGTATATTTACCAATCATGGATGCACCTCAGGTAAATGAGGTAATTGTTTCTACAACTCCTACTTCTTCCAACCCCTCTATGTCTTTATCTTCTAGTGTGCCCATGGAATCTGTGAAAATGCCCCAACAGATTCCTACCAAGGTCACCAAAACTAAAATTTCAAAATCAAAGACAAAGAAAACCACCTCTGTTGTTTCTCAAAAGACAACAGTTGTAACACCTACCCTTAACCCTGAGGGGAGTGAACAGGGTGTGAGTGGTGAGGGGAGGGGTGAACATCAAAGAAACCCCCAGGATAAGGAAGGAGAGATAAGTGCTTCCCAAGCTAGCCAAGCCACAGTTTCTCAAAAAGCTGTGGTGGTTGAAAAGGTTACTAGCACATCCCTAGCTGCATTCTCCCAAAAGGATGCAACTATTGAAAATAGTTCCCAACCAGGAACACAGAACAAACGAGGGAGGGACACAGAAGCCAAACACTCACCAACAAAAGCTTTTATTAGAAGAAAGAGGGCTAGAACCCAATCTTCTACACAGGGTGCACACACTGCACAGATACATCCATCTGTATCTATGCCTTCTCAAACTCAGTTTGATGTGGCTCCAACAAATGTGGAGTCACAGCCCCATTCTCTCACAATTAACACACATCAATCAACACACACTTCATCACCATCTCTGGATGTGGATATGTTATTCCCATCAATTCCTGATTCTCCCTCTTTACAACTCAGGGAGGAGCCCCACTCAAATACAGGTGATCATCATCTTTTAGATGATTTGTTGGATCACCCGCAAATTCTTTCAGATGTAATTGAAGGATCTGTGTCACCAAAACTCAAATCAATCCACACAGATTCAACAGTTATATCACTTTCAATTTCTACTTCTTTTCCTTCTTCAACGGATATCACTCATCCGTTGACAAGTGGTTGTTCTTCAACGGATAAGCTTAACAGCAGTTATCCGTTGATACCATCAGTGTCACCTTCAATGGCTATTTCATATCCGTTGATAGTCTCTACACACACAACTGAAACAATTCCAAGTGTGGAAGACATGATTACTGTACAATCACTTTTAGGACTGAGGGAAGGGAGTGACAATTTGAGTGAGAGGCTGGGTTGCACCCAGGCAAAAGGAGAGATTGAGAGCTCAAATATGCATGCTATTTCTTCCAGCATGGCAAAAGTAAGTGAGAGGAGTACCACCTTAGTAGGTGAAGGTGAGGAAGTGAGGAGTGTGAGCCAGGGGGAGCCCCTGATGCAAGAATATAGAGAAAAAGAGAGAAAGGCAGGTACAGCAGATATAAGGGTGGATCCAGCCATTGCTAATGAGTCAATGATTGTGGATGATGCTGAAAAGGAAAGACAATTTCAGCAACATTACAAAGCTGTAATTGATAACATTTCCTTGGATGCTGACACTTTTACTCATCCTGTGTCAGCCTATCAGTTGTTGGCTGCTCAGGGCAATGAGGAGGCAGAAAAGACACTACATCTATTACATACAACAGAATCTCTTCAAAGGGATAAAGCTGCTATTAACAAGATGCCTTCTACAGCTGGTGAGTCATCTGAGGAATTTGGAGTAAATTCTGATGATGATGACTCTGTTTCTTTTGATGGAAGCATGAACTTAGGGGGAGATAAAAGCCCTAGTTCTATTCCAAATTTACCTGAATGGGCCTTGTCAAAGGAGTCTACACCAGGGCAATTCAATGTCTCCTTAGTCAAATAAATCAGTACTATCCAACAGGCCATTCAGAAAACTTCACATGCTGGTACCAAGGCAATCCTTACAGCTCACCTGGACTCACTGCATCTCATGAAGTTGCAGCAAGTAAGCCAGAATCAGAGTGTGGATGAACTCAAGAAGGATATTGCTGACTTGAAATCCTACAATTCTGAAAAATTGGATTCAGTCATGCCCTATGGTACAATGAAGGACTTATTGTTGAGATTGAAAAAGGATTCAAATACTGAAAAGAGGCTGGCTAAGTTAGAAGACAGAGTCCAAGTTATTGAAAATTCTGTGGCCAGCATTTTTCACAACCAACAATCTCAAACAAGTCTACTTATGCAGCTGGCAAAGGCACAAGGCTTGACCCCTCTCCTTGATGATAACAAAAAGGGGGAGAGAAAAAAGGAAGGGGAAGGAGAGCCATCTACAAAAATCCAGATATCTAAAGTGCTAGTTCCTGCCATCACTACTTCTCCAATTATGCAAATCAAAGGAAAGCCTGATGGAATTGACCTAATCCAGCTAGCAGCAGCTGAAATTCAAGTGAAAGAGCAAAGGAGGAGAATTGATGAAAGGGTGCAACAAATGTTTGGCTCAACACAAGATAAATCAATATCTGTGAAACATAGCACAAAGGTTGAACCAATCATTATGGAGCACAAGCCAGAAAGGAGGAATAAGGTTGGAGAGACTTCTTTCAAGAATCTAAAACCTATGGTTCTCAAGCCCAACACTAGATCCAGCAAGGACTCCACAAAAAACCCCCTAGACTTTGCTCAGATGAAAGAAGTGGACTTTCCTCTTCCAAAGCCTGATGAAGACAAAGTTTTGGGTGCTAACATCATAAAGTACAAGGAGACCAAGGACATAGTTGAAAGAATGAAAATGGCCATTATCTTTAGAGAGGGAAAGAGTATCTGTGTGATGCAAGGACATCCCAAATTCCCAAAGGCCAAGAGGGAAGAAACCAAAAGGTTGAAGAAAGAAGCTGAAAAACTCAAGGCTGACAAAAGAGCACAAGCAAAGCTTGAACAACAGCTAAAGTCAAGTCAAGTTGAAGGAGAGAAAGGAATTGAAGTCAGGGGTGAAGACAAGATTGCAAACCTAGATGAGGTTTTTGGGAGTATATTTGGTGAGAGTATGGAGGAAAGAGAGGAATGGCAGAAGGGAAATAGAAGAAAGGCCAAGGCACATAGAAGGAGTGAAGATAACACTGAAGAAACTAAATCAATATCTAAACCACTACCTTCCATACCTGAACCTTGTGTTGCTGATCCCACTATAAACATCCATGGTGAACTAATCATCCCAAAAGAGGAACCTATTGATTGGGACACCATCAAATTGCCTACCTTTTAACCACTCTTCCACTACCAAAGAAACAGAAAAGAAAATCCAAATCTACACCTCCCCTAACCTCTAAGAAATTCACTCAAAAACAAAAACCTAAGCCTAAGCCACCCATTTCTAAAGATGATTATGTTCACATCTGTGACATAAAAGAAATTTCAGACATTGAACTCTATCTGGATGAGCTGGAGGATGTAAGGGGAATAGCTGCCTACAGACAGCTACCAGAGAGATTGGTGTTCAAATACAAAGGAGCTGGGGAAAGAACATGGCCTCTCTACAGGATTCTGAATGAAGGCTACTCTACCTTGATCAGAGTCTTTTCAGCCATACAAAAGGATTCTGGCTTTACCAGGACTGCCAAGACTGAAATTCTCAACAAGATTGCCAACATAAGGAAAACTTGGAGGGAGCCCAATGCTTTGCCCAGAACTTTACTCATTCAAGAAAGGGGAATTACAATCCACAAATCACCTCATTGGTTGATGGAATTTAGAGATGATAAAGGATTCAGAAGATTTTTCAGACTTGAAGACCAACTCAAGATTGCCAGCAATGAAACTCTCAAGGAAATGCAATCTAAGTTGGATATCAGTGATGAAGATGAAGCTGAATTCTAGAGACAACTCCAACTCCAAATTGAGGAAAATGACAAAGGGCTAGGAAAGAAAACAAGGGAACAAAGAAGAAAGAGATGATTTGCTCAGACTAGAGGAGCACCCTTGGAAATTCTGTAATTCTTCAATTACCTCCTAGTACATACACTTTTGCAGCACTTTTAAATTTCTACTTAGTTTCAATTCATATATTTGTTAAGTGTTTTGTTATCATCAAGTTAACCCTGGATTTATGTCTACAATTCTTATATACATAAATAGGGGGAGATTGTTAGGAATATATGTGCATTAGTTTGATGATATGTTTAACAAAACACTTAAGTAGAAGTTTAGTATTTGTAGCCTCAACGGATAAGACCACTTTGGCTATCCGTTGATGGTGCAGCTTTACTTAGAAATAAGTCTAGTGTTGTAGCACATTTCAGTCTCTGTATTTAAGATATAATTCTTAGAAGTTGAGAGAAAATATAAGTCATGTTGACTACCAGAAGATATGCAAATAGGAAGGCCAATTGTAAATATTTCATGCCTTGTAATTTTGTATAAATGAAGTGGTATCAACGGATGTCTTAAAGACCTTCAACGGATGAGAAACAAAGCTTCAACGGATGTCTCTAAAGCTTCAACGGATAGAGCTTCAACTGCTAACACATCAACGGATAAAGCCATCAACGGATGAAGGCTTCAACGGATGTTCTGTTAAATAGCAGTTGATAAGTGGTAGTTGTAACAGCAGACAGAGGCACATGGGTTGTCAGAGATAACTGAAATGTGGAAGCCTAATTTCAGGAACATCAGAAAAAGCAGCCGACTCTAGTACAAAGAGGCAATAGTCAACAAAGTACTTGAGTGATATGGAGAAGAAACAAGTGGAGAACTTATTTTATTATTGTATTTTTATCTTTGTCTTCACTTGTACACTTGGTGATATATAAACCAAGTAGCAGCTAGTAATTAGATAAGAATTTTTCCAGTGCTGTTTAGAAAAATCTTGAGAGAAAAATTATCTAGTCTGTACTAGGACGCAGCTGTGATCAACATCTTGAATCACAGATTTTCTGAAATACCATCTCTGGTGGAACAACAAATCCACCAGAAAAGTTTTTAAGGTCTGTTGTGTTCTTTACATTAGTGCTTGAATATATATCTGTCTGTATTAGCTTAAAGCAATTCACACACTTGTTTATCTTGAACACAAAACCTTTAAAACTGCTCAAAACTTGAAAAAGTTTTGAGATTTACATTCAACCCCCCCTTCTGTAAATCTCATTGTTAGTCCACTAGGAATAACAGTAAATACTCAAACTCAAAATCATTTAATGTACAATTGTTGTAATTGTGTCAAATTTTATATTAGTCTTATTTTCCATTATAACTTGGGGTTAGTCTTGTTAACAGACATGAATTTGTGTTAAGCAATCTTATTACAAATTGGGGGAGATTGTTGTGCAAGACATGTCTGCACTTTAACAAGACTAAGACAGATTGACAACACTAAGTAAGTTGTATTGTAATCTTAGTTTGCAGTTTGTATTGTAACATTTAAAGTCTGTAAAAATGATCAAAGAGCAGACTGGAGTCTTTTTCCGTAAACAGTATCAAGCCTAAGAATTCTATCTGGAAAAATATCAACAAGATCATGCCTCGGAATAATTATGAAGAAGCTTGAAGTTGATTAAATCTGTTTCGAGAAAAATGGTCTAAGTCAAGATCTCTACAAGTCATAAATTTAGTGTTATAGACAAGTCATTCGAGAACTCCAGAATGACTTATAGAGAACTCAGGAAAGCTACTAGAAAACTCAGAGTTATCGACAAATCAAAGTGTACTAGAGACCTATGAGTTATCGACAAGTCAAATTTCACTAGAGAACTCAGAGATATTGACAAGTCAAAATTCACTAGAGAACTCTGAGTTATCGACAAGTCAAATTTCACTAGAGAACTCAGAGATATCGACAAGTCAAAATTCACTAGAGAACTTTGAGTTATCGACAAGTTAACAAGTCACTAGAGAACTCAGAGATGTCGATAAGTCAAAGTGAAGATAAGAAGATGAGAGATCTCGACAAGCTAAATTCTCTTATAGAGAACTCAGAGACCTCTACAAGTCAAATTTACTATAGAGTATTAGAGATCTCGACAAGTCAATATACTTATCGAGATGTCAAGATCTCCATAGGCCAAACTGGAGATCTCGAGGTAAAATGTCAAAGTACAAATTGCAGACCAGTTCAATATCCAAGATTAACAATCAACAAACAATCCAACCAGCTGGATTGACAAGTCTATAAAAAGCAGCTTGAAGAGTGTGCAAGATCAAGGGTAAAGATTAACTGACAAAGGAAGATCAAAGTTAACACAGTATGCAAAGATATGCTAAGCCAGAAATGGAAGATATACTTTTCCTAAAATGAAAATGATAAGTGACAGTTTACTAAAGTGAATAACATCTCTTATTTTACATGGTGTAAACCAGTAGTTAACTATCATATAAAGTTAACACTGGTCCTTTGTTAGTTGTAATAATTAGATTAGAAATTCTTGTATTCTCTCAAGATTGAATCTAAGCTCTTTAACAACTAAGAGCCTATAAATTTTGTAGCAAAACATTCTTAATTTTAATATATAATTAAGTGAGTTTTAAAAGATCTGTGTTATTCATAGTTGCATGTTTAATTTCTGTTTTAAAACATCTTACTACAAGATTTGATTTACTTTGTTCAAAACCAAAATAGTTCAAGAAAAGTATAAAAATACTAAAACACATTCACCCCCTCTGTGTAACTCATTAACTAACATATTTTAACCATGTACTTAAGTAAACAATGCATCAAACATGTACATACAAGAATCAACAATTTTTTAAAGGGTAAATGGGCAAATTCATCACTGTACTTTTTGAAAACTTTCACTTGGGTCATCAACCCAAAAAAGCTTTCAGTCAAACACTTGTACTATGTATACATTTCAATTAGGTTTCTCCCGTTAAAAAAAAGTAACAGAACGCTTATGTGGAAGAGTGACATGGCATGAACTACCCGTTATCCTTCTTCTTAAGTAACCCACCCATCCCCCCAACCCATCCCCCATTTCATTCTTAGAAGATGCAGCCCTTCATTCTTCCCCCTTCCATGTCTATCTCGAAAAGTTCATCTTCTTCAGTTAGGAACCCTTATGGTAATAGTTCTAATACATTCTATACTTGTCCTTGTGAACCTCTTCAATATCTTCAACAGTCCATTCTGCTTTTGGCTTGGGAATAGACTGTCCAACAGCAGCTGTTGCAGTAGCAGCTGTGGCCACCTTGTGAGGGATGTGAGGACCATTTTCAATGCAGTTGATGTAGCTTTCATCTTGAGAGAGAAGATGTAAATGCATCTTCACCTTCCAGTGATGATAGTTATCTCTTTCCAAGATTGGAATCTTTACACCAATATCCTTCTTACTCATGATGTTAGTAGAATAGATCTTTAAACTCTTTGTATGTTAAGAGCTTGCTCTGATACCAATTGTTATTCCCAGTGGACTAATAATCAGATTTACAGAAGGGGGGTTGAATGTAAATCTCAAAACTTTTTCAAGTTTTGAGTAGTTTCTAAGGCTAAGTGTTTTAGTGAGCAAATGTGTGTGAATGGCTTGAAGCTAATACAGACAGATATATATTCAAACACAAATGTAAAGAACACAAAGAACCTAAAAACTTTTCTGGTGGATTTGTTGTTCCACCAGAGATGTGTTATTTCGGAAAATCTGTGATTCAAAGAATTAAATCACAGCTGCTTCCTAGTACAAACTAGATGATTTTCTCTCTGGATTTTTCTAAACAGCTCTGGAAAATTCATATCTAATTACTAGCTGCTACTTGGTTTATATATCACCAAGTTTACAAGTGAAGACAAAACTGTAAAATACAATTAAAAAGGCTCTTCACAAGTTTCTTCTTCATTTATCTATCCAATTTAATTTAGGCTTAGCTGTTGATCTTTGAATACTTCCTTGTTTGCACCAGAATGGAAATCCTGCATTTTCTTGATTCCTCCTAGAGGCTTCCACATTCCAGTTTGTCTCTGTCAACCCATGTGCCTCTGTCAGCTTATGAATTGTCACTATAACTGCTAATGAACTAAGCATCCGTTGAAGCTTTCATCCGTTGATGCCTTATCCGTTGAGGCTTTATCCGTTGAAGCTTTATCCATTGATGCATTAGCAGTTGAAGTCTTTATCCGTTGAAGCACTTATCCGTTGATGGATATTATCCGTTGAAGCTTTAGAGACATCTGTTGAAGCTTTGTTTCTTATCCGTTGAAGGTCTTCAATATCAGTTGATACTTCTTCACTTATACAAAATTACAAGGCATGAAATATTTACAATTAACCCTCCTATTTGCATATCCACTAGTAGTCAACATGACTGATACTTTCCTACAACATCTAAGAATTACAACTTGAATCCAGAGAATGAAATGTGCTACAATACTAAACTTATTGCTAAGTAAAGCTACTCCTTCAACGGATAGACAAGATGGTCTTATCCGTTGAGGCTACAAACACTAGATTTCTACTTAAGTGTTTTGTTTAACTTATCATCAACCTAATACACATATTCCTAACAATCTCCCCCTATTTATGTCTACTAGAACTGTAGGCATAAATTTGGCTTTAGCTTGATGATAACAAAACACTTGACAAATATATTAACTGTAATAAAGTAGAAATTCAAAAGTGCTGCAAAAATGTGTATGCTGAGATGGAATTGAAGAATTACATTATTTCCAAGGGTGCTCCTTTAGCCTGAGCAGATTAATTTCTTTTCTTTTCATCCCTTGTTTTCTTTCCTAGCCTCCTGTCATTCTCCTCTATTTGAAGTTAAAGTTGTCTGTAGAACTCAGCTTCATCTTCTTCATTTATGTCCAACTTAGATAGCATATCCTTGAGAGTTTCATTACTGGCAATCTTGAGCTGATCTTCAAGTCTGAAAAATCTTCTGACTCCTTTGTTGTCTCTGAACTCCATCAACCAATGAGGTGATTTGTGAACTGTAATTCCTCTTTCTTGAATGAGTAATGTTCTAGGCAAGGCATTGGGCTCCCACTAAGATTTTTTTATGTTGGCAATCTTGTTGAGAATCTCAGTCTTGGCAGTCCTGGTAAAGCCAGAATCCCTTTGTATGGCTGAGTAGACTCTAACCAAGGTAGAGTAGCCTTCATTCAGAATCCTGTAGAGAGGCCAAGTTCTTTCCCTACTTCCTTTGTATTTGAACACTAGTCTTTCTGGTAGTTGTCTGTAGGCAGCTATTCCCCTTACTTCCTCCAGCTCATCCAGATAGAGTTCAATGTCTGAAAATTCTTTTATGTCACAAATGTGAACATAATCATCCTTAGAGGCTTGTGGCTTAGGCTTAGGCTTCTGAGTGAATTTGATTGAGGTTTTAGAGGGTGTTGATTTGATTCTTCTTTTCTGCTTCTTTGATGGTGGAGAAGAGGTTAAGAAGGTGGGCAATTTGATGGTGTCCCAATCAATTGGTTCCTCCTTAGGAATGATTGTTTCACCATGAATGTTTATGAAGGGGTCAGGCATAATGGGTTCATGAATAGAAGGTAGTGGTTTGGATTTTGATTGGGTTTCTTCAGTCTCATCTACCATCTTTCTCTTTGCATTGGCCTTCTTTCTGTTCCCTTTCTGCCATTCCTCTATTTCCTTACTTCTTTCTTCCATATCATTATCAACCATGTCCCCCATACCTTCATCTTCACTTTTGTCTTCAATTTCTTTATTTTCTTCAGCTTGACTTGACTTTAGTTGTTTTTCAAGCTTTGTTTGTGCTCTTTTGTCAGCCTTTAGCTTTTTGGCTTCTTCCTTCAACCTTCTGGTTTCTTCCCTCTTGGCTATTGAGAATTTTGGATGTCCTTACATCACACAGATGCTCTTTCCCTCTCTAAAGATAATAGCCATGTTCTTCCTTACAGCCACATCCATGGTCTCTTTGTGCTTTATGATACTTCCACCCAAAACCTTGTCTTCATCAGGCTTTGGAAGAGGAAAATCCACTTCTTTCATCTGAGCAAGGCTTAGAGGATTCTTTGTAGAGTCCTTATTGGATCTGTTGTTGGGCTTGAGAACCATAGGTTTCAGATTCTTGGAAGAAGTCTCTCCAACCTTATTCCTCCTTACTGGCTTGAGCTCCATAATAATTGGTTCCACCTTTGTGCTATGCTTCACAGATTGTGATTTAGAAGTTGTAGAACCAAAAATTTGTTGCATCTTTTCATCAATTTTCCTCCTTTGCTTTTTAACTTGCAATTCAGCTGCTGCTATCTGGATTAGATCAATTCCATCAAGCTTTCCTTTGATTTGAATAGTTGGAGAAGTGGTGATGGCAGGAACTAGCACTTGAGATATTTGAACTGTTGTTGATGGCTCTCCTTCCCCTTCCCCTTTATTCCCCCCCTTTTAATTATCATCAAGGGTAGGGGTCAAGCCTTGTGCTTTTGCCAGCTGCATTAGTAGATTTGTCTGAGTTTGTTGATTCTGAAGAATGGTGACCATAGAGTCTTCAATGATCTAAACTCTGTCTTCCAACCTGGCCAGCCTCTTGTCAGCATCAGATGCTTTCCTCAGTCTCCCCAACAAATCTTGCATAGTACCATAAGGCATGACTGAATCCATCTTCTCAGCATTGTAGGATTTCAGATCAGCAATGTCCTGCTTGAGTTCATCCACACTTAGATTTTGTTTGAAATGCTGCAACTGCAAGAGATGCAGAGAGTCCAGATGAGCTTGAAGAATTTCCTTGGTACCAGCATCTGTAGTCTCCTGAAGGGCCTTCTGAATAGTCATTACTTGCCTGACCAAAGTGACACCAAACTCTCCTGGTGTAGATGCCTTTGCCCATGCCCAATCAGGGAGATCTGGAACAGAACTTGGGCCTGCTTCTCCCCCTAAGTTCATGCTCTCATCCAAAGAATCAGAGTCATCATCATTAGAATTTACTCCAAATTCTTCAGATGGCTCACCAGCTTGAGAAGGCAGCCTGTTAACAGCAGCTTTGTCTCTGAGAAGAGATTCTGAAGTGTGTACAATGTTTAAAGTCTGTTCTGCCTCCACATTGCCCTGTGCAGCCAATAATTGATAGGCTAGAACAGGGTGAGTAAAAGTGTCAGCATCCAAGGAAATGTTATCAATTACAGCTTTATAATGTTGCTGAAATTGTCTTTCCTTTTCTGCATCATCCACTATCATTGACTCACTAGCAATGGACGGATCCACCCTTATAGCTTCTGTACCTGCCTTTCTCTCATTTTCTCTATTTTCTTGTATCAGGGGCTCCCCCTGGCTCACACACACCTTCACACCCTCACCCTCACCTTCTAAGGTGGCACTCCCCTCACTGACTTTTGCCATGCTGGAAGAAATAGCATGCATATGATGACTCTCAACCTCTCCTTTTTCCTGGGAGCAACCCAGCCTCTCACTCAAATTATCACTCCCATCCCTCAAACCTAAAAGTGAGTGTACAGTAACCAAGTCCTCTACAGTTGGAATTGTTTCTGTTATATGTGTAGAGACCATCAACGGATAGGAAATATCCGTTGAAGTGGAAACTGATGGTATCAACGGATAACTGCTGTTAAGCTTATCCGTCGAAGAACAACCACTTGTCAACGGATGAGAGATATCCGTTGAAGAAGGAAAAGATGTAGATATTGAAAGTGACACAATTGTTGAATCTGTGTGAATTGATTTTAAGTGAGGTGACACAGATTCTTCAACTATATCCGAAAGAATTGGCTGATGATCCAACAAATCATCTAAAAGATGATGATCATCAGGTTTTGAGTGGGGCTCCTCCCTGAGTTTTAATGAGGGAGAATCAGGAAGTGATGTGAATATCATATCCACATCCAGAGAGGGTGATGGAGAGTTTGATGATGAATGTGTTTCTATTATGAGAGAATGGGGTTGTGACTCCATATTTGCTGGAATCACATCAAGCTGAATTTGAGAAGGCAAAGATACAGGTGGATGTATCTGTGCTGTGTGTGCCCCTTGTGTGGAAACTAGGGTCTTGGACTTCTTCTTCCTTGAAAAGGCTTTGATTGGTGAATGTGTGGCTTCAGTGTCCCTCCCTCTTTTGTTCTGTGTTCCTGGTTGGGGACTATTTTCAATAGTTGCACCCTTTTGGGAGGATGCAACTAGGGATGTGTTTGACTCCTTTTGAACCACCACAGTCTTTTGAGAGACTGTGGCTTGGCTGGCTGGGGTACCACTCACCTCTCCCACCTTATCCTGGGGGGTTTCTTGATGTTCACCCCTCCCCTCACCACTCACACCCTGTTCACTCCCTTCAGGGTTTATGGTAGTTGTTACAACTGTTGTCTTTTCAGAGACAACAGAGGTGGTTTTCTTTGACTTGTGTTTTGAAATTTTAGTTTTGGTGGCTTTGGTAGGAACCTGTTTGGACAAAAACACAGATTCCATTGCCACACTGGAAGGAAAAGAAACAATGGGGTTGGAAACAGTAGGAGTTATAGAAGTGTTTACCTCACTTACCTGTGGTGCATTCATGATTGGCAGGTATACCAATGGCACCTGGCTGTTGAGGTTCATTCTCAAAAGGTCTGCAAGGACCCTTTTCTCTTGTGCCCAGCATTTGAGTTTATTGTTCTCATTTGATATAACCAATCCTTCAGCAACATGGTTAGCCAATAACATAAAGAATCTAGCATAGTAGATGTTATGTGGTCTATTAGCTTTGTTACCTAATCTGGAACCTAATTCTAGCATGACACAGTTGCTAAAATTAAAGTACCTATCAGAAACTAGCATATAGAGCATATTAACAAGAGATGAAGTTATGGCATCAAAATTGCTAATCTACCCAGAGAAAACCTTGATAAAGGCATCTCCAAGAAAACTCCATTCTTTCCTAAGGCCCTTCCTTCTAATACTACCTAAACTAGCAGAATCAAAAGCATAGCCTATGGAATCTAACATAGCAGATACATCTTTATCAGTGTGTGGTGTCATGGCATTATTCTCAGGCAACTTAAAGCAAGACTGTATATCATCACAGTTAATGCAATAATCCTTACCTTTGAGAGAGAAGGCAATAGTCATATCTGTGGAGTTGAACTCTGCAGTTGTCCAAATCTCCTCAATCACCTCACAGTAGATGGTTGGGGCTTCCAGTATTGCATAACTTAGTTTGCAGTTTTTGATGAAGTCCATCATCTTGTGATAATCAGAATGGACTTCATTCTTTTCAACCAAGGCTAAGAAATTATTCTTTTCATAAACAAATCCAGATTGAGACTTAATTTTGACTACTGGTGCCATTGTTGTGAGTAGAGGTTGCAGAGAAAAACTTGAGAATTTTGGGAGAGAAGGAGAATAAAAAATTGCAAGAAAGCGTAAAGTGAAAATTAGAATTCAATGGGCTTTTATACTTTCTTGAATTAAAACGTAAATAAAATGATTAAATGATACTTTTAAATAAATTACAGCCGTTTAAGAAAAAAGAAAACTGTAGAAATTCTGAAAATTGCCTTTAATACAAATATATACAACAGTGTATAACTGTATCAACGGTTAAGTAAAAGAATCAACAGCTGTGACTCACTTAAAGTAACTGATGTGACACTTCAACGGATAAGGTAAATAGTTATCCGTTGATGATCAACACTATTTTATCCGTTGAGGGATAAAATTACCAGAAATGTATTTGTCTATCAACGGATAATGAACATCCGTTGATAGAACAATTTTGGCTTTCAACGGATAGGGAATATCCGTTGATAGGATAAGTCTTACTTAAAGCCAACTTTGTTCTTGCAGCAAATTCATTTCAGGCTTCAAGGCAGATTATATATAGGACATAAATTTATGAATAATTAAGCATACCTAGCTCACTTACTAATCTTGTGAATGTTGATTCATCAAGTGGCTTGGTAAATATGTCTGCAATCTGCTTTTCACTTGGAACAAAATGAAGTTCCACTGTACCTTTCATCACATGTTCCCTAATGAAGTGGTACTTGATATCAATGAGCTTGGTTCTTGAGTGATGTACTGGATTTTCTGTAATGGCAATGGCACTGGTGTTGTCACATAATATTGGAATTTTGTCAACAGTTAAACCATAGTCAAATAGTTGATTCCTCATCCATAGCATCTGTGCACAGCAACTACCAGCAGCAATGTACTCAGCTTCAGCTGTTGATGTAGAAACAGAATTTTGCTTCTTGCTGAACCATGACACAAGCTTGTTCCCTAGAAATTGACAGGTGCCAGTTGTGCTTTTCCTGTCTATTTTGCAGCCTGCATAATCTGCATCTGAGTAGCCAATTAGATCAAAACCAGACTCTCTAGGATACCAAATTCCTAGATTTGGAGTCCCTTTGAGATATCTGAAGATTCTTTTAATAGCCACTAAGTGAGATTCTTTAGGGTCAGCTTGAAATCTAGCACATAGACATGTAGAAAACATTATATCAGGTCTACTAGCAGTTAAATATAAAAGTGAGCCAACCATGCCTCTATAACTTGAAATGTCCACAGACTTTTCAGCCTTGTTTAATTCAAGCTTGGTGGCAGTGGCCATGGGAGTTTTTGCAGATGAACAGTCCATTAAGTCAAACTTCTTTAAAAGATCATAAATATATTTAGTTTGGCTAATGAAAATTCCACCACTAACTTGTTTAACTTGTAAACCAAGAAAATAAGTTAGCTCTCCCATCATGCTCATTTCATATTTACTTTGCATTAACTTAGCAAACTTTTTACAAAGCTTATCATCTGTAGATCCAAATATAATATCATCTACATAAATTTGAACAAGTATTGTAGAGCCATTAACATTTCTAAAGAAAAGAGTTTTGTCAACAGTACCTCTTGTGAAGTGATTATCTAGAAGAAATTTTGACAAAGTCTCATACCAGGCTCTAGGTGCTTGCTTTAGTCCATAGAGTGCTTTCAACAGATAATACACATAGTCTGGAAAGTTTGGATCTTCAAATCCTGGAGGTTGGCTTACATAAACTTCTTCCTCCAATTCCCCATTTAGAAATGCACTCTTGACATCCATTTGATAGACTTTGAAATTGGCATGGGATGCATGGGCTAGAAAGATTCTGATGGCTTCAAGTCTGGCAACTGGAGCAAATGTTTCATCAAAATCTATTCCCTCTTGTTGAGAATAGCCTTTAGCAACCAATCTGGCTTTATTCCTTATGACAATGCCATTTGCATCCATCTTGTTTCTGAATACCCATTTTGTGTCAATAGAACTCTTGTTCTTTGGTTTGGGTACCAGCTTCCATACTTTGTTCCTCTCAAATTGGTTTAGCTCCTCTTGCATTGCTAAAATCCAATCTGGATCCAATAGAGCTTATTCTACTCTCTTAGGTTCCTCCTGTGATAGAAAGCTACTATACAGACATTCATCTTGAGTAGCCCTTCTAGTTTGTACTTTAGATGTAGCATCACCAATGATCAGTTCAAAAGGGTGATTCTTGGTCCATTTCCTTTGAGGTGGTAGATTAGCTCTAGATGAGGTTGCCTCAGTATTGTCATGATGTGAGATAGAATGTTGATTGGTTGACACTCCCCCTGAGTTGCTGATCCTTTGAAAGGAGTTGGGAGCTCTATCAACTGATGAAGTGAATTGATTATCCGTTGACAGACTGTGATCAACGGATGCTTTATTATGAACTTCAACGGATGATGCACTTTATCTTTCAACGGATGTTGCATTGCCTCTTTCAACGGAAGCTGAATTATGACTTTCAACGGATGCAGCATTCTGTGCATTATCTAAAGGCAGATTTTGAATTCTTCTTGAGATGCCTTCTTCATCATTCTCATCTTCACTATCATCACAATATATCTCAATATTGTCAAATTTGAGTCCTTCATGATGTCCCTCATCTGTTAGTCCATCAATCTTTTTATCATCAAATACAACATGCACAGATTCCATGACAATGTTGGTTCTTAGATTGTAGACCCTATATGATTTTCCAGCAGAATAACCAACAAATATTCCTTCATTAGCCTTTGCATCAAACTTTCCTTTGTGATCAGATTGATTCCTTAAGATGTAACATTTGCAACCAAAGATATGCAGAAAGTTTAAAGTTGGTTTTCTTCTCTTGAATAATTGATAGGGAGTCATGCCTTTTGCCTGATTGATTAGAGAAATATTATGAGTGTAACATGCACAGTTAACAGCCTCAGCCCAAAAGTAAGTTGGGAGTTTTGACTCTTCAAGCATTGTCCTTGCAGCTTCAATTAGTGATTTGTTCTTCCTTTCCACCACACTATTTTGTTGTGGGGTTCTTGGAGCTGAGAACTCATGCATGATCCCGTTTTCTTCACAGAACAACTTCATGGTTGAATTCTTGAACTCAGTTCCATTGTCACTCCTAATATTCCTTACTTTGAAATTAGGATGATTGTTGACTTGCTTGATATGATTGATAATGATTTCACTAGCTTCATCCTTTGATCCAAGAAAATAAACCCATGAAAACTTTGAGAAATCATCTACAATCACTAGGCAATATCTTTTCCTTGAAATTGACAATACATTGACTGGTCCAAAAAGATCCATGTGTAGCAGTTGTAATGGTTCATCAATTGCAGATTCAAGCTTCTTACTGAATGATACTTTCTTTTGTTTTCCTTTCTGACAAGCATCACACAGTCCATCCCTTGTGAATTCTACTAGAGGCATTCCTCTAACTAAGTCCTTTTTGACTAGATCATTCATTGTCTTGAAATTCAAATGGGACAGCTTCTTGTGCCATAGCCAACTTTCAACTGGACTTGCTTTGCTGAGAAGACAAGTAATGGATTCTGCATCTGTAGAGTTGAAGTCAGCTAAGTACACATTCCCTTTTCTAACTCCAGTTAGAACCACTTTATTGTCCTTCTTACTTGTGACAATACAGGCTTCAGAATTGAAGGAAACAGTATTCCCTCTGTCACATAGTTGACTAATGCTCAATAAATTGTGTTTGAGACCATCAACCAATGCAACTTCATCAATGATGACATTTTCTTTTGAAATCAAGCCATATCCCATAGTGAATCCTTTGCTGTCATCTCCAAAGCTTATGCTAGGGCCAGCTCTCTTCTTAAACTCTGTGAGCAGGGTGAAATTTCCTGTCATGTGTCTTGAACAACCACTGTCCAAGTACCATAGATTCCTTCTTTTTCCCTGGTTTTTTGATGAACTAGTTTCATTTTCATCAGAATTAGCCATCAGGGCTAGGTTGATATATTCCATATCATCATCTTCATTAACTCCATCTGCTGCCCAATCATCTTGAGTGAGAAAAGCTCTTTCCTTTTGTTTGAGCAAATCAAAGTACTTCTTTTTATAATCAACTTGCTCAAATTTCTTCTTATCAGAGGTTGGCTTCCTACACTCACTTGCAAAGTGTCCACTAATGCCACAGTTATAACATTTGAACTTGGATTTGTCCACCATGTTTTTGTTTGGCTTAGTGAATTTTGTATTTTTCCTGAACTTCATCTTTGCAAACCTCCTGGACAGAAAAGCCAGATGTTCATCAACATCATCAGAGTCATCCTGACTGGAATTGTTTTCATCCTCAACTACTTGCTCTTTACCCTTGCTTGATTCTGATTTGCTTGTGCCAATTTTGAGACTTGGCATTGTCTTCTCCTCATTCATGGCTTCAACCTTCTCACTGTCAGCTACAAGTGCAACTGATCCTCCTTTTCTCTTCCCCTTTTCCAACAGCTCATCTTGCTCCATCTCAAGTTCATATGTCTTCAAAATTCCATATAATCTTTCAAGTGTGAAGTCCTTATAATCTTGAGAATTTCTTAGAGAAACATTCATAGGCTTCCATTCCTTTGGTAGAGACCTTAGAAATTTTAAATTGGAGTCCTTGACTTGGTACACTCTCCCATACAGCTTCAATCCATTCAACAGTTTCTGAAATATGTTGAAGGTATCATTCAATGATTCTCCTTCTTCAAAATGAAAATATTCATACTGTTGAATGAGAAGCTGCATTTTGTTTTCTCTAACTTGCTCAGTGCCTTCACAGATAAGCTGCACAGTATCCCAAATTTCCTTAGCAGTTTGACTGTTAATGACATTGTCAAACATATCTTGATCCAGGCCATTAAACAGAATGTTCATGGATTTCTTGTCCTTGTGAACCTCTTCAATATCTTCAACAGTCCATTCTGCTTTTGGCTTGAGAATAGACTGTCCAACAGCAATTGTTGCAGTAGCAGCTGTGGCCACCTTGTGAGGGATGTGAGGACCATTTTCAATGCAGTTGATGTAGCTTTCATCTTGAGAGAGAAGATGTAAATGCATCTTCACCTTCCAGTGATGATAGTTATCTTTTTCCAAGATTGGAATCTTTACACCAATATCCTTCTTACTCATGATGTTAGTAGAATAGATCTTTAAACTCTTTGTATGTTAAGATCTTGCTCTGATACCAATTGTTATTCCCAGTGGACTAACAATGAGATTTACGGAAGGGGGGTTGAATGTAATTCTCAAAACTTTTTCAAGTTTTGAGTAGTTTCTAAGGCTAAGTGTTTTAGTGAGCAAATGTGTGTGAATGGATTGAAGCTAATACAGACAGATATATATTCAAACACAAATATAAAGAACACAAAGAACTTAAAAACTTTTCTGGTGGATTTGTTGTTCCACCAGAGATGTGTTATTTCAGAAAATCTGTGATTCAAAGAATTAAATCACAGCTGCTTCCTAGTAGAAACTAGATGATTTTCTCTCTGGATTTTTCTAAACAGCTCTGGAAAATTCATATCTAATTACTAGCTGCTACTTGGTTTATATATCACCAAGTTTACAAGTGAAGACAAAACTATAAAATACAATTACAAAGACTCTTCACATGTTTCTTCTTCATTTCTCTATCCAATGCAATTTAGGCTTAGCTGTTGATCTTTAAATACTTCCTTGTTTGCACCAGAATGGAAATGCTGCATTTTCTTGATTCCTCCTAGAGGCTTCCACATTCCAGTTTATCTCTGTCAACCCATGTGCCTCTGTCAGCTTATGAATTGTCACTATCAACTGCTAATGAACTAAGCATCCGTTGAAGCTTTCATCCGTTGATGCCTTATCCGTTGAGGCTTTATCCGTTGAAGCTTTATCCGTTGATGCATTAGCAGTTGAAGTCTTTATCCATTGAAGCACTTATCCGTTGATGGATATTATCCGTTGAAGCTTTAGAGACATCCGTTGAAGCTTTGTTTCTTATCCGTTGAAGGTCTTCAATATCAGTTGATACTTCTTCACTTATACAAAATTACGAGGCATGAAATATTTACAATTAACCCTCCTATTTGCATATCCACTAGTAGTCAACATGACTGATACTTTCCTACAACATCTAAGAATTACAACTTGAATCCAGAGAATGAAATGTGCTACAATACTAAACTTATTGCTAAGTAAAGCTACTCCTTCAATGGATAGACAAGATGGTCTTATCCGTTGAGGCTACAAACACTAGATTTCTACTTAAGTGTTTTGTTTAACTTATCATCAACCTAATACACATATTCCTAACAGTCTCCCCCTATTTATGTCTACTAGAACTGTAGGCATAAATTTGGGTTTAGCTTGATGATAACAAAACACTTGACAAATATATTAACTGTAATAAAGCAGAAATTCAAAAGTGCTGCAAAAATGTGTATGCTGAGATGGAATTGAAGAATTACATTGTTTCCAAGGGTGCTCCTTTAGCCTGAGCAGATTAATTTTTTTTCCTTTGATCCCTTGTTTTCTTTCCTACCCTCCTGTCATTCTCCTCTATTTGAAGTTAAAGTTGTCTGTAGAACTCAGCTTCATCTTCTTCATTGATGTCCAACTTAGATTGCATATCCTTGAGAGTTTCATTACTGGCAATCTTGAGTTGATCTTCAAGTCTAAAAAATCTTCTGACTCCTTTGTTGTCTCTGAACTCCATCAACCAATGAGGTGATTTGTGAACTGTAATTCCTCTTTCTTGAATGAGTAATGTTCTAGGCAAGGCATTGGGCTACCACCAAGTTTTCCTTATTTTGGCAATCTTGTTGAGAATCTCAGTCTTGGCAGTCCTGGTAAAGCCAGAATCCCTTTGTATGGCTGAGTAGACTCTAACCAAGGTAGAGTAGCCTTCATTCAGAATCCTGTAGAGAGGCCAAGTTCTTTCCCCACTTCCTTTGTATTTGAACACTAGTCTTTCTGGTAGCTGTCTGTAGGCAGCTATTCCCCTTACTTCCTCCAGCTCATCCAGATAGAGTTCAATGTCTGAAAATTCTTTTATGTTACAAATGTGAACATAATCATCCTTAGAGGCTTGTGGCTTAGGCTTAGTCTTCTGAGTGAATTTGATTGAGGTTTTAGAGGGTGTTGATTTGATTCTTCTTTTCTGCTTCTTTGATGGTGGAGAAGAGGTTAAGAAGGTGGGCAATTTGATGGTGTCCCAATCAATTGGTTCCTCCTTAGGAATGATTGTTTCACCATGAATGTTTATGAAGGGGTCAGGCACAATGGGTTCAGGAATAGAAGGTAGTGGTTTAGATTTTTATTGGGTTTCTTCAGTCTCATCTACCATCTTTCTCTTTGCATTGGCCTTCTTTCTGTTCCCTTTCTGCCATTCCTCTCTTTCCTTACTTCTTGTTAGGAATATGTGTATTAGTTTGATGATAAGTTCAGCAAAATACTTAAGTAGAAATCTAGTGTTTGTAGCCTCAACGGATAAGACCATCTTGGCTATCCGTTGAAGGAGTAGCCTTACTTAGCAATAAGTTTAGTATTGTAGCACATCTCACTCTCTGGTTTCAATCTGTAATTCTTAGATGTTGTTAGGAGATAATCAGTCATGTTGACTACTAATGGATGTACAAGTAGGAGGGCTAATTGTAAATATTTCATGCCTTGTAACTTTGTATAAGTGAAGAAGTGTCAACAGATATTGAAGACCTTCAACGGATAAGAAATTAAGCTTCAACGGATGTCTCTAACGCTTCAACGGATAAGTGCTTCAACGGATAAAGCTTCAACTGCTAGAGCATCAACGGATAAAGCCATCAACGGATGAAAGCTTCAACGGATGCACTGCTAGAGCATCAACGGATAAAGCCATCAATGGATGAAAGCTTCAACGGATGCTCAGTCTCATAGCAGTTGATAGTGACAGTTAACAAAGCTGACAGAGGCACATGGATTGACAGAGATGTGGTAGCCTATTTCAGGAACAGCAGAAAAAGCAGCCGTTTTTAGTCTGGTTCATAATGGAAAGTCAACAGATAATTCCATATTACACTGGATAAAAATGGAACAGAAACAAGTGGAGAACTATTGTCTTATTGTACTTTATCTTTGTCTTCACTTGTAAACTTGGTGTTATATAAACCAAGTAGTAGCTAGTAATTAGATGTGAATTTTCCCTGAGCTGTTTAGAAATATCAAGAGAGAAAATCATCTAGTTTGTACTAGGAAGCAGCTGTGATTTAATTTTGAATCACAGATTTTCTGAAATAACACATCTCTGGTGGAACAACAAATCCACCAGAAAAGTTTTTAAGTTCTTTGTGTTCATTACATTTATGTTTAAATATATATCTGTCTGCATCAGCTCCAAGCAATTTACACACATTTGATCACTCAAACACTTAGTCTTACAAATTGCTCAAAACTTGAAAAAGTTTTGGGATTTACATTCAACCCCCCCCCCTTCTGTAAATCTCATTGTTAGTCCACTGGGAATAACAATTGGTATCAGAGCAAGCTCTTAACATACAAAGAGTTTAAAGATCTATTCTGCTAACAGCATGAGTAAGAAGGATATTGGTGTAAAGATTCCAATCCTGGAAAGAGATAACTATCATCACTGGAAGGTGAAGATGCATTTATATCTTCTCTCTCAAGATGAAAGCTACATCAACTGCATTGAGAATGGTCCTCACATCCCACACAAGGTGGCCACAGCTGCTACTGCTACAGTTGCTATTGGATAATCTATTCCCAAGCCAAAGGAAGAATGGACTGTTGAAGATATTGAAGAGGTCCACAAGGACAAGAAAGCCATGAATATTTTGTTTAATGGCCTGGATCAAGATATGTTTGACAATGTCATCAATAGCCAAACTGCTAAGGAAATTTGGGATACTGTGCAGCTTATCTGTGATGGCACTGAGCAAGTTAGAGAAAACAAAATGCAGCTTCTCATTCAACAATATGAATATTTTCATTTTGAAGAAGGAGAATCATTGAATGATACATTCAACAGATTTCAGAAACTATTGAATGGATTAAGGCTGTATGGGAGAGTGTACCAAGTCAAGGACTCCAATTTAAAATTTCTAAGGTCTCTACCAAAGGAATGGAAGCCTATGACTGTTTCTCTAAGATATTCTCAAGATTATAAGGACTTCACACTTGAAAGGTTATATGGAATTTTGAAGACTTATGAACTTGAGATGGAGCAAGATGAGCTGTTGGAAAAGGGAAAGAAAAAAGGAGGATCAGTTGTACTTGTAGCTGACAGAGAAAAAGTTGAATCCAGAAATGAGGAAAAGACAATGCCAAGTCTCAAAATTGGCACAAGCAAATCAGAATAAAGCAAGGGTAAAGAGCAAGTTGCTGAGGATGAAGACAATTCCAGTCAGGATGAATCTGATGATATTGATGAACATCTGGCCTTTCTGTCCAGGAGGTTTGTAAAGATGAAGTTCAGGAAAAACACAAAGTTCACTAAGCCAAACAAAAACATGGTGGACAAATCAAAGTTCAAATGTTACAACTGTGGCATTAGTGGACACTTTGCAAGTGAGTATAGGAAGCCAAATTCTGAGAAAAAGAAATTTGAGCAAGTTGATTACAAAAGGAAGTATTTTGATTTGCTCAAATAAAAGGAAAGAGCTTTTCTCACTCAAGATGATTGGGCAGCAGATGGAGTAAATGAAGATGATGATGTGGAATATGTCAACCTAGCCCTGATGGCTAATTCTGATGAAAATGAAACTAGTTCATCAAGCAACCAGGGACAAAGAAGGAATCTATGGTACTTGGACAGTGGTTGTTCAAGACACATGACAGGAGATTTCACCCTGCTCACAGAATTTAAGGAGAGAGCTGGCCCTAGCATAACCTTTGGAGATGACAG
Source organism: Apium graveolens (assembly GCF_009905375.1). Lineage (NCBI taxonomy): Eukaryota > Viridiplantae > Streptophyta > Magnoliopsida > Apiales > Apiaceae > Apium > Apium graveolens. Next base: position 226,497 of record NC_133650.1, read on the forward strand.
CAAAGGATTCACTATGGGGTATGGCTTGATTTTAAAAGAAAATGTCATCATTGATGAAGTTGCATTGGTTGATGGTCTCAAACATAATTTATTGAGCATCAGTCAACTATGTGACAGAGGGAATACTGTTTCCTTCAATTCTGAAGCCTGTATTGTCACAAGTAAAAAGGACAATAAAGTGGTTCTAACTGGAGTTAGAAAAGGAAATGTGTACTTAGCTGATTTCAACTCTACAGATGCAGAATCCATTACTTGTCTTCTCAGCAAAGCAAGTCCAGTTGAAAGTTGGCTATGGCACAAGAAGCTGTCCCATTTGAATTTCAAGACAATGAATGATCTAGTCAAAAAGGACTTAGTTAGAGGAATGCCTCTAGTGGAATTCACAAGGGATGGACTGTGTGATGCTTGTCAGAAAGGAAAGCAAAAGAAAGTATCATTCAGTAAGAAGCTTGAATCTGCAATTGATGAACCACTGCAACTTCTACACATGGATCTTTTTGGACCAGTCAATGTATTGTCAATTTCAAGGAAAAGATACTGCCTAGTGATTGTAAATGATTTCTCAAAGTTTTCATGGGTTTATTTTCTTGGATCAAAGGATGAAGCTAGTGAAATCATCATCAATCATATCAAGCAAGTCAACAATCATCCTGATTTCAAAGTAAGGAATATTAGGAGTGACAATGGAACTGAGTTCAAGAATTCAACCATGAAGATGTTCTGTGGAGTAAATGGGATCATGCATGAGTTCTCAGCTCCAAGAACTCCACAACAAAATGGTGTGGTGGAAAGGAAGAACAGATCACTAATTGAAGCTGCAAGGACAATGCTTGAGGAGTCAAAGCTCCCAACTTATTTTGGGCTGAGGCTGTTAACTGTGCATGTTACACTCAGAATATTTCTCTAATCAATCAAGCAAAATGCATGACTCCCTATCAATTATTCAAGAGAAGAAAACCAACTTTAAACTTTCTACATGTGTTTGGTTGCAAATGTTACATCTTAAGGAATCAATCTGATCACAAAGGAAAGTTTGATGCAAAGGCTGATGAAGGAATATTTGTTGGTTATTCTGCTGGAAAATAATATAGGGTCTACAATCTAGGAACCAACATTGTCATGGAATCTGTACATGTTGTGTTTGATGATAAAAAGATTGATGGACTAACAGATGAGGGACATCATGAAGGACTCAAATTTGACAATATTGAGATATATTGTGATGATAGTGAAGATGAGAATGATGAAGAAGGCATCTCAAGAAGAAATCAGAGTCTGCCTTTGGATAATGCACAGAATGCTGCATCCGTTGAAAGTCAAAATTCAGTTTCCGTTGAAAGAAGCAATGCAGCATCCGTTGAAAGACAAAGTGCATCATCCGTTGAAGTTCATAACGAAGCATCCGTTGATCACAGTCTGTCAACGGATAATCACTTCACCTCATCAGTTGATAGAACTCCCAATTCCTTTCAAAGGATCAGCAACTCAGGGGGAGTTTCAACAAATCAACATTCTATCTCACATCATGACAATACTGAGGCAACCTCATCAAGGGCTAATCTGCCACCTCAAAGGAAATGGACCAAGAATCACCCTTTTGAACTGATCATTGGTGATGCTACATCTAAAGTACAAACTAGAAGGGCTACTCAAGATGAATGTCTGTATAGTAGCTTTCTATCACAGGAGGAACCTAAGCGAGTGGAAGAAGCTCTTTTAGATCCAGATTGGATTTTAGCTATGCAAGAGGAGCTAAACCAATTTGAGAGGAACAAAGTGTGGAAGCTGGTACCCAAGCCAAAGAACAAGAGTTCTATTGACACAAAATGGGTATTCAGAAACAAGATAGATGAAAATGGCATTGTCATAAGGAATAAAGCCAGATTGGTTGCCAAAGGCTATTCTCAACAAGAGGGAATAGATTTTGATGAAACATTTGCTCCAGTTGCAAGACTTGAAGCCATCAGAATCTTTCTAGCCTATGCAGCTAATGCCAATTTCAAAGTCTATCAGATGGATGTCAAGAGTGCATTTCTAAATGGGGAATTGGAGGAAGAAGTTTATGTAAGCCAACCTCCAGGTTTTGAAGATCCAAATTTTCCAGACAATGTGTATTATTTGTTGAAAGCACTCTATGGACTAAAGCAAGCACCTAGAGCCTGGTATGAGACTTTATCAAAGTTCCTTCTAGATAATCACTTCACAAGAGGTACTGTTGACAAAACTCTCTTCTTTAGAAATGTTAATGGCTCTAAGATACTTGTACAAATTTATGTAGATGATATTATATTTGGATCTACAGATGATAAACTTTGTAAAAAGTTTGCTAAATTAATGCAAAGTAAATATGAAATGAGCATGATGGGAGAGCTAACTTACTTTCTTGGTTTACAAGTTAAACAAGTTAGTGGTGGAATTTTCATTAGTCGAACTAAATATATTTATGATCTTTTAAAGAAGTTTGACTTAATGGATTGTTCACCTGCAAAAACTCCCATGGCCACTGCCACCAAGCTTGAATTAAACAAGGCTGATAAGTCTGTGGATATTACAAGTGATAGAGGCATGGTTGGCTCACTTTTATATTTAACTGCCAGTAGACCTGATATTATGTTTTCTACATGTCTCTGTGCTAGATTTCAAGCTGACCCTAAAGAATCTCACTTAGTGGCTATTAAAAGAATTTTCAGATATCTCAAAGGGACTCCAAATCTAGGAATTTGGTACCCAAGGGAGTCAGGTTTTGATCTAATTGGCTACTCAGATGCAGATTATGCAGGTTGCAAATTAGACAGGAAAAGCACAACAGACATCTGTCAATTTCTAGGAAACAAGCTTGTATCATGGTTCAGCAAGAAGCAGAATTCTGTTTCCACATCAAAAGCTGAAGCTGAATACATTGCAGCTGGTAGTTGCTGTGCACAAATACTGTGGATGAGGAATCAGTTATTTGACTATGGTATAACTGTTGACAAAATTCCAATATTTTGTGACAATACAAGTGCCATTGCCATTACTGAAAATCCAGTGCAGCACTCAAGAACCAAGCATATTGATATCAAGTACCACTTCATTAGGGAACATGTGATGAAAGGTACAGTGGAACTTCATTTTGTTCCAAGTGAAAAGTAGATTGCAGACATATTTACCAAGCCACTTGATGAATCAACATTCACAAGATTAGTAAGCGAGTTAGGTATGCTTAACTATTTATAATCTATGTCATCTATGTAATCTGTCTTGTAGCCAGAAATGAATTTGCTGCAAGAACAAAGTTGGCTTTAATCAAGACTTATCCTATCAACGGATATTCCCTATCCGTTGAAAGCCAAAATTGTTCTATCAACGAATATTCATTATCCGTTGAAAGACAAATACATTTCTGGTTATTTTATCCTTCAACGGATAAAATAATGTTGTTCATCAACGAATAACTATTTACCTTATCCGTTGATGTGTCACGTTAGTGAGTCACAACCGTTGATTCTTTTACTCAACCGTTGATACAGATATACAGTGTTGTATGTATTTGTATTTACGGTAGTTTTCAGAATTTCTACAGTTTCATTTATTCCTGAACGGCTTTCACTTACTTAAAAGTATCATTTAATTATTTTAATTTGTGTTTTAATTCAAGAAAGTATAAAAGCCCAATTGAATTCTTATTTTCACTTTACGCTTTCTTGCAATTATCATTCTCTTTCTCTCTCTATTCTCAAGTTCTCCTCTGCAACCTCTACTCACAACAATGGCACCAGTAGTCAAAATTATGTCTCAAACATGATTTGTTTATGAAAAGAATAATTTCATAGTCTTGGTTGAAAAGAAAGAAGCCCATTCTGATTATCACAAGATGATGGACTTCATCAAGAACTGCAAACTGAGCTATGCAATGCTGGAAGCCCCAACCATCTACTGTGAAGTGATTGAGGAGATTTGGACAACTGCAGAGTTCAACTCCACAGATATGATTATTGCCTTCTCTCTCAAAGGTAAGGACTATTGCATTAATTGTGATGATTTACAATCTTGCTTTAAGTTGCCTGAGAATAATGCCATGACACCACACACTGATAAAGATGTCTCTGCTATGCTAGATTCCATAGGCTATGCTTTTGATTCTGCTAGTTTAGGTAGTATTAGAAGGAAATGCCTTAGGAAAGAATGGAGTTTTCTTGGAGATGCCTTTATTAAGGTTTTCTCTGGGAAGATTAGCAATTTTGATGCTATCACTTCATCTCTTGTTAATATGCTCTATATGCTAGTTTTTGATAGGTACTTTAATTTTAGCAACTGTGTTATGCTAGAATTAGGTTCCAGATTAGGTAACAAAGCTAATAGACCACATAACATCTACTTTGCTAGATTCTTTATGTTATTGGCTAACCATGTTGCTGAAGGTTTGGTTATATCCAATGAGAATAATAAACTCAAATGCTGGGCACAAGAGAAAAGGGTCCTTGCAGACCTTTTGAGAATGAACCTCAACAGCCAGGTGTCATTGGTATACTTGCCAATCATGAATGCACCACAGGTAAGTGAGGTAAATATTTCTATAACTCCTACTATTTCCAACCCCAATGTTTCTTTTCCTTCTAGTGTGGCTATGGAACCTGTGTCATTGTCCAAACATGCTCCTACCAAAGCCACCAAATCTAAAATCTCCAAAGTCAAGTCAAAGAAACCTACCTCTGTTGTTTCTCAAAAGACAACAGTTGTAACAACTACCATAAACCCTGAAGGGAGTGAACAGGGTGTGAGTGGTGAGGGGAGGGGTGAACATCAAAAAGCCCCCCAGGATAAGGTGGGAGAGGTGAGTGGTACCCATTCCAGCCAAGCCACAGTCTCTCAAAAGACTGTAGTGGTTCAAAAGGAGTCCAGCACATCCCTAGTTGCATCCTCCCAAAAGGATGTAACTATTGAAAATAGTCCCCATCCAGGGACACAGAACAAAAGAGGGAGGGACACTGAAGCTACACATTCACCAATTCAAGCCTTTTCAAGGAAGAAGAAGGCCAAAACCCTAGTTTCCACACAAGGGACATACACAACACAGATACACCCACCAGTATCTGTGCCTTCTCAAATTCAGCTTGATGTGATTCCAGCAAATGTGGAATCACAGCCCCATTCTCTCAATATAGACACACACCATTCCTCAAACTCTCCTACACCCTCTCTGGATGTGGATATGATATTCACATCAATTCCTGATTCTCCCTCATTAAAACTCAGGGAGGAGCCCCACTCAAAACCTGGTGATCATCATCTTTTAGATGATTTGTTGGATCATCAGCCAATTCTTTCAGATGTAGTTGCAGAATCTGTGTCACCTCACTTAAAATCAATCCACACGGATTCAACAATTATATCACTTTCTATCTCTACATCATTTCCTTCTTCAACGGATATCTCTCATCCGTTGACAAGTGGTTGTTCTTCAACGGATAAGCTTAACAGCAGTTATCCGTTGATACCATCAGTTTCCACTTCAACGGATACTCCCTATCCGTTGATGGCCTCTACACACTTCACAGAAACAACTCCAACTGTAGAGGACATGGCAACTGTGCAATCACTTTTAGGCTTGAGGGAAGGGAGTGATTTTTTGAGTGAGAGGTTGGGTTGCTCCCAGGCAAAAGGAGAGGTTGAGAGTCACCAAATGCATGCTATTTCTTCCAGCATGGCAAAAGTAAATGAGAGGAGTGACACCTTAGAAGGTGAAGGTGAGGGTGTGTGTGAGCCAGGGGGAGCCCCTGATGCAAGAAAAGAGAGAAATTGAGAGAAAGGCAGGTACAGAAGCTATAAGGGTGGATCCAGCCATTGCTAGTGAGTTAATGAAAGTGAATGATGCAGATAAGGGAAGACAATTTCAGCAACACTACAAAGCTGTCATTGATAACATTTCCTTGGATGCTGACACTTTTACTCACCCTGTTTCAGCCTATCAATTATTGGCTGCACAGGGCAATGTGGAGGCAGAACAGACACTACACATTGTACACACTTCAGAATCTCTTCTCAGAGACAAAGCTGCTGTCAACAGGCTGCCTTCTCAAGCTGGTGAGCCATCTGAAGAATTTGGAGTAAATTCTAATGATGATGACTCTAATTCTTTGAATGAGAGCATGAACTTAGGGGGAGTAGCAGGCCCAAGTTCTGTTCCTAATCTTCCTGCATGGGCATGGGCAAAACCATCAACACCAGGAGAGTTTGGTGTCACTGTAACACCCCCAGATCCGGGGTCGGGGATCCGGGTTGTCACGGTCTTTCTTTCCACAATATCACTTCACTTAATTAATAATAAATAACCTCATGCTGTGACCCCATACTAACACACACCACAACCCGTCATAGTCTCAGAGATGAAATTGAAATAAGTACAAGTCTTTGAATCCATCATTTAAAAGTTATTACAATCCAAAATGATTACTTGATAAATTTACAGTTAATTGCCATTATCTGCCACAAGTTATAATTATACATAATTTGATTCTCAAAAGTAGATGGTCTGAACTACAATGGATCTACCTCTGCAGCTATAGCAGCTACAACATCATCGGGAAGACGCGGGACGCTTCCCACGCGCTTGCGCTGGGTCTGCTGGAGTCTGGCCATCTCTCCTAACTGTTGTTGTGTGATGAAGAAATAAAGCAAGAGTGAGCCTTACAGCTCGCAAGATAATACATAGTGATAACAATAATATAAGTATCTAAATGGATACTTACTAGAATCTTTATCGTGTGTAAGATAATTACTTACTAGATATAAGTAAAAACAAGGAATGAAGTTACCAATACTTCACTACACTTATATCCTTTATAAAGCTACTTGAACTACCACCGTTCAAAGTATTATAAGTTTTAAGAAAAACATCCCATAGATGAGACCACAAGTTAAGACTTGAATAGATTCAATCTTTGAAATATTATTGAATGAAAAAAAAGTTACGAGATACTTTATTTAGTCCCGATATATATATCCACATATATATCTCTTAAACATTTCCTGGAACCTCTGTTATGTAAAGTATGAACAGAGTTTGAAACATCCAATAAATTTTGGAAACGAAAAGAATTTTGGCATAAACCAGATATCTTGCTGATCAGGCAAAGATACCAATAAGTAACCTTTTCTACTAGTAGATGGATGAATCCCCCACCGGTCATCACCCTGGCCTCATAAGGACCTTGTGCTAGACCGCCACCCGGCCTCTTACGCGTTGATGGACTGCCACCCAGCCACTTACACAATAATAGACCGTACCCCGGCCTGTCGCTTATGCCGACTCAATTAGATGGGCTTACTTCCCGAACATTGGGCAAGTAATCAATTCATTTACCAAAACTGCAACCTCGTTGCGAATATAAAATACACCACAGAGCCGGATTCCCCGGGTTTTGAGCGAGTATTTAAATCCCCTTAAAAAGGAAGATCTTAAATATAAAAATGAGTTTTGGGATCCGCTCTGACTTTAAAAATCATTTTGAAGACTCGAAAACACTTTATAGAGTGTTTGGAGTAAAGCTGATTTAATGAAGTAAATCAGTCCCCAGAATATTTAGAAAATGACTGAATATTATTATTTAAATAATATTCCCATAAAGAATAATCTTTATAAAAATAATTGAAGTAGAAGTATTAAAACTTATACTTGAAACGAGTATTAAATAACCAAAGATATACTTATATGAAAGTATTATCTTTATTTGAATAATCGAAAATAAGTTTGATTATTGACACCTTATTCTTTAATAAAATAAAGAATATACCTCAGCAAATAATCGGAGTCATAGATCCTCAAATGAATATTCAAATAATATTCATTAAATAAATAAAAGGAGTCATAAGCCTTCGAATAATATTCGAAATAATATTCAATAATAAAATAAAGTTAAAGTTATCGAATAAACCTTATTCGATTAATAGTTTGGAAAACTATAACCATATATATATATATAAATATATATATATATATATCCATATCCATATATACAAAAATCTACTCGGGATCCTCGACTCCCAGTTTTAGAAAATATTTTCACCTTTGGGTCCCTATACTAAGGGTATATGCAAGTTACTGTTATTCTCTAGCATAGGTATTATCAACTGAACCAACAGATATATATTTCAAGAATATGAAACAGGCATGCATATATACCATATCACATGCTACAATATATCGCAAGAATTTGCTAAATAACCAATATGCATTTATCGCAAGATCATGCATATACAAATGTATACATCACAACAACAGTATAACGGATAGAATACTTGCCTGAGCGACTTGGGGTGATAAAAGGCTCGGGACGAGTCTGGTAACCTATAAACAACAAGTAAGTTGGAATTAAACCAAAATCACTTGTAAATCTATACTTTAACTAACTTAGACTCTAACGCTTGTTTTGCGCTCACTGATTCGCTTAAGTCACTCGGGTACCCTCGGCTCCACCATTTTTAATAATTTAACCTTTACGAGTTTTAAAGCGATTCCTTCGCGAGTGTCTTACCAACTGCCTAACACACTTACCATAAATGTTTCATACATTAATTAACCCTTTTTGGTCTTTAACCTATGTTTCAAAGTAAGGCGAGGGGAAAAGTTTCGTTCGCGAAACGCCGTTACTTGAAACGGACGTTTCTCCTAAACCGTGCATCGGAATCGAACGAACTACATATCAAAACGAAGCTCGTAACATGAGTTATCTAAAAATGACAGTGGTCATAATCTAGCAGGGGGTTCTCGGGTCCTAATGCTATGCACAAAAACAGTCCAAAGAAAATCGGACGTTACGACGGCTATGTTTACGCGATTTCCCAATTTTAAACCATTCAAAACCATCCCAAATCAACCTCAAATCCAACATACAACCAACATCCATCATTTTCACATCATAACAACCCCAACCAATTCAATTTAATCATTCATACTTATGCCTAAGCTTAACTTTAATCATACTTAAGTTCTTTTAATCAAAACAACAACATTTACCAATCCAACAACATCCCAAAACTCACTAATCTCTACATACACAATCATCAAGCCTCTCATGAACTAAAATACTCATGTATGCTCTTAACATTCAATAACAAAGCTTGGTTAAGAGATTATACCTTCCTTGAAACTTTTTAACACAACACAAGAGCTTTGAATGCCTAAAGAACCTTGATCCTTGCTTGTATCACCTTAATCTTTCATAAAAATTCAAGAAAACTAAAGTTATTTCTTGAAGGTTACTATTCACCATCTTCTTCCTTGATTTATAGAAAAAGATTGGCTTGGAATTAGAAGCTTAAACTTATAGGAAGTATGTAACTATCCATGGGGAAGCTTAGATAATTACCTTGCTAAATAGTAAGTGGTGGAGCTTGGATCTTCAAATTTTAAGAAAGAAGCCGAGAGTTAGCTTGGGAAGAAAGAGGTTTTTGTGTTTTGTTTGATGAAAATGAAATGATTTGCTTGGTTGGTTGATTTTTTGTGTTGTTTTTGGTTAATGACTTAATTAACCTTGATTTTGTGTGGTTATAATTCAACCACACTTCCTTCCCTTCTATGTCATGCCTACATCACTTTGTGATGTCATCACCCCTCCTTGTCCTCTTTCTATTGGTTGGATGGCATCATTCCCACTAATCCCTTTGATTAACTTCCTAATCGTTTTCCTAATGACCGCTGATCTGTTATACGGTTCGCTTAACTTTCGTTTTCGTTTATCGTTTGAGGGATCATACCCGGGATCTTATTACTTAGGTTCCCTTAACCTTTCTCAATATATTGTATTCCTTTTATGATCCTCTCTTATAATCCTTTAATTTAAATCCTTTTTATCCTATTACCTTATACTCAATTCTTTCCGTATCTAGTGGATTTCCGGGAAAAATCAAAGTGTTCGGATTTGGATTCTGACGATCTTTACATACACTTATATCCCATATAAAGTACTAATAAAATCTCAGAATATCCATATCAGAACCCCTACATATTGTGGCATGAAAAGTTTGCTCATTCAGCAAAAACACTATTCATAAGGGTTTCAAAAATTTCCAAAAATTGGGGTTATTACAGTCTCCCCTCCTTAAAAGGATTCCGTCCCGGAATCAAATAGAAAACAAATGGGGATACTTTCTTAGCATTACACTTTCTAACTCTCGAGTAAATTTTCCCATATTATGGTCCTGCCACCAAACTCTGCCTAGTTCGATAATCCTTCCCCTAAGCACTTGTTCCTTTTCACTCTATAACCCTTCCTGGTTGCTCCATATAGGTTACGTCGGGTTGCATATCTATGCGCTCATATGCCTCTATTTATCTGGCATCTGAATTACACTTCCTTAACATTGATACGTGAAACACGTTACGACCTGCTACATGTTCGGGGTTAGGGCTAGCTCATATTCTAACTTCCCAAACGTCTTAATATATCCAAGGGTCCAACAAATTGTAGACTTAGCTTTCCTTTCTTTCCGAACCTCATCAATCCTTTCCAAGGGATACCTATAACATTACTAGGTCCCCTATTTCATACTCTTTATCCTTTCGTGTCAAATCAACATACTTATCATGTCCATCTTGGGCTACTACCAGCCGTCCTCTGATTAGATCTATCATATCCTTGGTCCTTTGGACTACTGCGGGTCCGAGCATCTTGCGCTCTACAACTTCATCCTAACATAAGGGAGATCGACATTGTCTTCCCTCAAGGATCTCATAAGGCGACATCTCGATAATGACATATGATCTATTGTCGTAAGAAAACTCAATCCGTGTTAAGTGATCATTCCAATTTCTTTCAAGTCTATTGCACAGACTCTCATTATAGCTTTTAGCATTAGAGCTTCTGCTTCTCAATACCCATTCTTTTCCAGTTCGTAATCGCTACTACCTTCCGTTCCTAATATTATACTGGTTATACTTTTGCTCGTTAGCGTTCTATAACCTTTTAATAACCACGTCAACCTTAGTATCACGAATGTGTTCCCATTCCGCATACTACCACCACTTTATTACTCCTTTTTCAGTTGTTTCTATTTTCCAAAATTTGATCAATCAAATAGAAGTAAAGGAATTTGTTGAGAGATCACTATGATCATGAACACTTGTTATATCGCATAGTTAGTACAGAAGGTGGCCAGCCTTTAGTACTTGACAAGCAATTAAACAATAGCTGGTATCCTACTAGGCTTCTATCACACAGATAGATAGTCATTCGGCAATACCTCCCCTTTCTGGAAGGGTTGTTCTTCTCAGCTTACATGAAATGAAAAGAAGAGAAAAGAACGAATTGAAGAGAATTGTATATACGAAAAAAAATATACTGCCACAAAATATCTGGCTTGGAACCTACCTCTGAACTATAGAGGTTTGTCATAGGAGAATAAATCATATACGTATATAAATCAACATTAAGCATTATAGCCTCGTATTTCCCATGCCTAAATATTTTCGTTATCCCGTCCATCATTCTATGGACCCACACTCTTCCTCGAGCTTATACATGATCACCTTTGAAACTCCCTCGACATCGAAAATCGAATCTGGGATCTCATTCTATACATCATCGTTACTAGAATTCTATGCTTGCACCGCAACCTTCCTCGTATAATAATACGACTCTCTATTGATAAGAAAGAATAATTATTCACTAGGTAGATACTCTACTTAATTAGTCTATCAATGATAACTTATACACTACCACGACCCGATTAGTGGTACTCAATCTCAACACCCATTCCAATACAACTCTCACGGTTGTAATCAGCTCAATACTCGCAGAATCATTGCTGCCTTACTATGGTCCACCACTGACCTACTGTCGTCATTCATTTTTCCATAAAATCTTAATATCTAACCATACGGAGTCTATACATGTCGTATCAAATACTCCTAAGGAGTTAACATAACCACCAATCACAATTCATGAAGAACACTCCAAACTCTGACGTACTTTCATGACATGAAGTAGATAAAATTGCAGAAGAGTTTCGCTCAAAGCAACGATAGCAGGTTAATACCATTCTTAATCATATGCCTTCAATAGAAGACTTAACTCAAAGGTTTGTTTAGTCCTTTTTGAAATATAGTCCTGGCTTATCTCAAGATAGTATCTTCTGAGATAGATAGCCCGCTCATGGCAATTACACGAATTAAACTTTTACCAACTACTATTACGGTTGGGTATTGCACAGTCATCAGAAGGAATGTCAATCCTCCAAACCATAATACAACCTTCACAGTTTTAACCATCATCACTGTATTCTTTTGGCACAAGCGCCTATAATTATCCTCTTACCTTTAAAGTGTCGGCCACCTCTTTGGCCTTTCCTGATAGTAAAATTTCCTTACAGTCAATGTCACATTAACCACCTCCAAATAAATTTTCTACCTTATTTCAATCACAGCTTATGTGAAAATGCTTTCCTTAAAATCTGATGAGTAAAAAAAAATCACCATTTTTCCATAAGTTATTGCCTCAGTCTTTAGAGGTTAATCACTGTCGTGACTGACTCTCGATCGTACTTAGAACATCTTTTGTCTTAGGTCCTAATTGCCCTGAACAATTTCGACCTTTACTGGTTCGATCCATACTTTCTCGTGGTTTAACACGTGCCCCACTTGGCACCATTATAATTACGTCATATTTCTTTTATCAACATTTTTATTCTTGAGAATTTTGAATATTACCTTTCTCCTTGTAAAACCTCTAAGGTTATCCTTCAATCGTTCCTCCTGTATTCCCTAGATACAGGGCATATCAAAATAACATTCACTATTACTAGAACCATTGTCTATATACTTCTGAAAAATTTCTCCACTGATCCTTAAAGGTTGTTGTTACCTTAACCCTTTCCAATTCATCCTGTCAAAACTCATACTGTCCCTATTAAGGGTGAAATGCCAACCTTTATGCATTCCCCTAGGATTCATTTTAAGTTACCGATGTTCTATCCTTAATTCCACCTTTAAAAGGTACCTGCATCCTTCCATGGATAAATCAAGTCATATATCCCTGATAAGGGTGTCTTATTCAATCATTCCCACCTCGATAGTATATGCCTAATTTCACAATAACATCTGTATACAACATGAGGTCAATCAATATGGCCTCCCAAAAGATAACAATGGTTATCCGCTTTTCTTGCCTAATTTGGTAACGATAACAAGGATGTTCTGGAAGATATTGGTCGTGTTCAACGTGAACTTCTTCTTAATAATTCCGTGTTTACTTTTGTTGTTTATCTCAACAGTCACCTCAATGTTGGGATATCTTTCATACCTGGCGTCTCCCTTTCTGGGTATCAAGCCACCGGTCTTACACTTCACATTCTTGAAGGTCACTTCCTTCATCCAATTTTCCTACCTTCTTACTTTCTTGTCTCCTTAGTCTATCCGCGTCTTATTATTTATCCTTCGAACTATCTCAAGGTTTCCTTGAATCCTCCCAACTTACTAGGGATAAAATATATGTATCTCTTATGCCTTCACCCAGCAATTTTAACTCATGGTGAATCACCCTCATCCTGACGATTACATACTTTTCTATTTCTATTGCTACGAGTCTTTAGGGTTTCCTCATACCCACTTCCTTATCATACCTTAAACTCTATTGCCTTTATATTCCTTTCCACTTCAGTTTCTTTTTATTTTCCTTTCTCTTATCATTATTTCATGAACTAACACAACATAAGTATTGATTCCAAACATCCCGTCATTCTGGATTCGTGTCCTCAGAACGAATCTTGATAACTTTTACAACTTAGATTCATAATTCATCATACTCATCCACTTTTGTTCTAGCTCCAAAGCTTTTACACTATCTCCTTATCTTTGGGAATTACTTTCCCGAAAACAATTGACTGAACTTAAATCAGTTTATTCTAACCTCTGGCTCCGTGCCTTTCTTGGTCTTTCACCAGCGGGTGGTCTCTCTCTTAGGAGGGTAAGTGATAAAAACAGTCTTTTGTGGTTCGTCAATCATTCAGAATCTCAAATGATTCCTCTATTTCCTTTAGCCAGGCTCTTGCCTCGACTAGGTCAACCTGTTCCTTGGAACACAGAGAGCTTAGAGACTTACAGGTCCTGAAAGAATTTCCTATCGCATTGTTTCCTCAAGGTGGTGGTTGGGGATAATAGTCTAAGTTCTGTCTAGAAAGGTCCATGAATTGCCGTATAGGAGTACCGTCTCGGGTCTCCTTTCCTTACTCGACTTTCTATTTCCTTAGTATGAAATGTTTCATCCTACTCCGCATAATTAGGGTCATCTTTTAATTTAAAATCCTCATTTTCCACTCCGATATGTCATGGGTTCCTTCTATCTTGATGGCGACCTCCCTGACTATCACGTTCAGGGTTTGCTCTAAATCTTATTCCTCAAACTATGGCTCTCATCTAAGTTCTCATCCTTACGCTCTTGAACTTTCGGAACCCAAATTCTATAGGAATACCTCATTATTCCCTTATCATCTTTCTCGGTATTAATCTCATATTTATTTGTTGGCTCTCTGCCTTCATTCATCACTTTTACTGGCACAATATGTTCTTTTCCAATAATTCGGGCTGTATTGCTATCTCAAACAGCTTTTCGGTACCGGCTCCGGTTACCTTCACTACTATTTCCATTTTCTCAAAATCTCTTATAAACTCTCCAAAAGACATTATCATCTTGAGTATCTCCTTTTTACTAAGGGCATCAGCCACCATATTGGCTTTCCCCGAATGATAAAGAATCTCCCAATCATAATTCTTGATTAGCTCTAACCGCCTCCTCTGGCGTATGTTGAGCTCTTTCTACGTAAAAAGGTACTAGAGCTCCTATGGTTTGTGTAAATCTTGCACTTCTCTCCATACAAGTAGTGCCTCCAATCTTTAGGGTAAAATTATTGCCACGAGCCTAAGCTCATGGGCGGGGATATCGAATTTCATATTACCTTAATTGTCTTGACATGTACGCGATTACCTTACCGTGCTACATAAGCACGCACCCTAAGCCCTTGTGCGAAGCGTCACTATACTTCACAAAATCTCTTTTTCCATCCGGCAACGCCAGCATAAGGGCCATCACCAACCTCTGCTTCAGTTCTTGAAAGCTGTTCTTGCATTTCTCTGTCCATTCGAACTTCTCAGTCTTACGAGTAAGCCGCGTTAAAGGGGCTACTATCTTTACAACTTGAACGAACCTCCGGTAGTGACCGGCCAATCCTACCTCTGGTAGTCGACCAAACCATGGTCATCAATTCATCAGTGGTCCTTTATCCAATCCTGTCAGGATCCCCCATGGGATCCTCCTCAACAACTATCCCTTCTAGGACAACATCCTCAACCGCTAAATCCTCAATATCAACATCATCCGGTCCTGCATTAGGACACTCTATCGGATCCACAATCCGATCTCCAATTAGTAATAAAATATCATCGCGATGTTGCTCCTCAACCTCAGGGTTCGGAGTCCCGCTACCATATACGATAACGAACTACGCTCCTATCACGATATTTATAAGGGTTCCCATAAGGGTTTTAACTGTCAGTGCTACGTTAGGTAGCCCGACTATGAACTTGGCAAGGGTTCTTATTATCTTAGTTAACTTATTATCTTAACGTCCCATCATCTCTGAGGTTTATAACGCTTAGCTCTGATACCATTTTTGTAACACCCCCAGATCCGGGGTCGGGGATTCGGGTTGTCACGGTCTTTCTTTCCACAATATCACTTCACTTAATTAATAATAAATAACCTCATGCTGTGACCCCATACTAACACACACCACAACCCGTCATAGTCTCAGAGATGAAATTGAAATAAGTACAAGTCTTTGAATCCATCATTTAAAAGTTATTACAACCCAAAATGATTACTTGATAAATTTACAGTTAATTGCCATTATCTGCCACAAGTTATAATTATACATAATTTGATTCTCAAAAGTAGATGGTCTGAACTACAATGGATCTACCTCTGCAGCTATAGCAGCTACAACATCATCGGGAAGACGCGGGACGCTTCCCACGCGCTTGCGCTGGGTCTGCTGGAGTCTGGCCATCTCTCATAACTGTTGTTGTGTGATGAAGAAATAAAGCAAGAGTGAGCCTTACAGCTCGCAAGATAATACATAGTGATAACAATAATATAAGTATCTAAATGGATACTTACTAGAATCTTTATCGTGTGTAAGATAATTACTTACTAGATATAAGTAAAAACAAGGAATGAAGTTACCAATACTTCACTACACTTATATCCTTTATAAAGCTACTTGAACTACCACCGTTCAAAGTATTATAAGTTTTAAGAAAAACATCCCATAGATGAGACCACAAGTTAAGACTTGAATAGATTCAATCTTTGAAATATTATTGAATGAAAAAAAAGTTACGAGATACTTTATTTAGTCCCGATATATATATCCACATATATATCTCTTAAACATTTCCTGGAACCTCTGTTATGTAAAGTATGAACAGAGTTTGAAACATCCAATAAATTTTGGAAAGGAAAAGAATTTTGGCATAAACCAGATATCTTGCTGATCAGGCAAAGATACCAATAAGTAACCTTTTCTACTAGTAGATGGATGAATCCCCCACCGGTCATCACCCTGGCCTCATAAGGACCTTGTGCTGGACCGCCACCCGGCCTCTTACGCGTTGATGGACTGCCACCCAGCCACTTACACAATAATAGACCGTACCCCGGCCTGTCGCTTATGCCGACTCAATTAGATGGGCTAACTTCCCGAACATTGGGCAAGTAATCAATTCATTTACCAAAACTGCAACCTCGTTGAGAATATAAAATACACCACAGAGCCGGATTCCCCAGGTTTTGAGCGAGTATTTAAATCCCCTTAAAAAGGAAGATCTTAAATATAAAAATGAGTTTTGGGATCCGCTCTGACTTTAAAAATCATTTTGAAGACTCGAAAACACTTTATAGAGTGTTTGGAGTAAAGCTGATTTAATGAAGTAAATCAGTCCCCAGAATATTTAGAAAATGACTGAATATTATTATTTAAATAATATTCCCATAAAGAATAATCTTTATAAAAATAATTGAAGTAGAAGTATTAAAACTTATACTTGAAACGAGTATTAAATAACCAAAGATAAGTATTATCTTTATTTGAATAATCGAAAATAAGTTTGATTATTGACACCTTATTCTTTAATAAAATAAAGAATATACCTCAGCAAATAATCGGAGTCATAGATCCTCAAATGAATATTCAAATAATATTCATTAAATAAATAAAAGGAGTCATAAGCCTTCGAATAATATTCGAAATAATATTCAATAATAAAATAAAGTTAAAGTTATCGAATAAACCTTATTCGATTAATAGTTTGGAAAACTATAACCATATATATATATATAAATATATATATATATATATCCATATCCATATATACAAAAATCTACTCGGGATCCTCGACTCCCGGTTTTAGAAAATATTTTCACCTTTGGGTCCCTATACTAAGGGTATATGCAAGTTACTGCTATTCTCTAGCATAGGTATTATCAACTGAACCAACAGATATATATTTCAAGAATATGAAACAGGCATGCATATATACCATATCACATGCTACAATATATCGCAAGAATTTGCTAAATAACCAATATGCATTTATCGCAATATCATGCATATACAAATGTATACATCACAACAACAGTATAACGGATAGAATACTTGCCTGAGCGACTTGGGGTGATAAAAGGCTCGGGACGAGTCTGGTAACCTATAAACAACAAGTAAGTTGGAATTAAACCAAAATCACTTGTAAATCTATACTTTAACTAACTTAGACTCTAACGCTTGTTTTGCGCTCACTGATTCGCTTAAGTCACTCGGGTACCCTCGGCTCCACCATTTTTAATAATTTAACCTTTATGAGTTTTAAAGCGATTCCTTCGCGAGTGTCTTACCAACTGCCTAACACACTTACCATAAATGTTTCATACATTAATTAACCCTTTTTGGTCTTTAACCTATGTTTCAAAGTAAGGCGAGGGGAAAAGTTTCGTTCGCGAAACACCGTTACTTGAAACGGTCGTTTCTCCTAAACCGTGCATCGGAATCGAACGAACTACATATCAAAACGAAGCTCGTAACATGAGTTATCTAAACATGGCAGTGGTCATAATCTAGCAGGGGGTTCTCGGGTCCTAATGCTATGCACAAAAACAGTCCAAAGAAAATCGGACGTTACGACGGCTATGTTTACGCGATTTCCCAATTTTAAACCATTCAAAACCATCCCAAATCAACCTCAAATCCAACATACAACCAACATCCATCCTTTTCACATCATAACAACCCCAACCAATTCAATTTAATCATTCATACTTATGCCTAAGCTTAACTTTAATCATACTTAAGTTCTTTTAATCAAAACAACAACATTTACCAATCCAACAACATCCCAAAACTCACTAATCTCTACATACACAATCATCAAGCCTCTTATGAACTAAAATACTCATATTATGCTCTTAACATTCAATAACAAAGCTTGGTTAAGAGATTATACCTTCCTTGAAGCTTTTTAACACAACACAAGAGCTTTGAATGCCTAAAGAACCTTGATCCTTGCTTGTATCACCTTAATCTTTCATAAAAATTCAAGAAAACTAAAGTTATTTCTTGAAGGTTACTATTCACCATATCCTTCCTTGATTTATAGAAAAAGATTGGCTTGGAATTAGAAGCTTAAACTTATAGGAAGTATGTAACTATCCATGGGGAAGCTTAGATAATTATCTTGCTAAATAGTAAGTGGTGGAGCTTGGATCTTCAAATTTTAAGAAAGAAGCCGAGAGTTAGCTTGGGAAGAAAGAGGTTTTTGTGTTTTGTTTGATGAAAATGAAATGATTTGCTTGGTTGGTTGATTTTTTGTGTTGTTTTTGGTTAATGACTTAATTAACCTTGATTTTATGTGGTTATAATTCAACCACACTTCCTTCCCTTCTATGTCATGCCTACATCACTTTGTGATGTCATCACCCCTCCTTGTCCTCTTTCTATTGGTTGGATGACATCATTCCCACTAATCCCTTTGATTAACTTCCTAATCGTTTGCCTAATGACCGCTGATCTGTTATACGGTTCGCTTAACTTTCGTTTTCGTTTATCGTTTGAGGGATCATACCCGGGATCTTATTACTTAGGTTCCCTTAACCTTTCTCAATATATTGTATTCCTTTTATGATCCTCTCTTATAATCCTTTAATTTAAATCTTTTTTATCCTATTACCTTATACTCAATTCTTTCCGTATCTAGTGGATTTCCGGGAAAAATTAAAGTGTTCGGATTTGGATTCTGACGATCTTTACATACACTTATATCCCATATAAAGTACTAATAAAATCTCAGAATATCCATATCAGAACCCCTACATAGTGTGGCATGAAAAGTTTTCTCATTCAGCAAAAACACTATTCATAAGGGTTTCAAAAATTTCCAAAAATTGGGGTTATTACAGTCACTTTGGTCAAACAAGTCATGACAATTCAGCAGGCCATTCAGGAGACTCAGGATGCTGGTACCAAGGCAATTCTTCAAGCTCATCTGGAATCTCTGCATCTCTTGCAGTTGCAGCATTACCAGCAAAATCTAAGTGTGGATGAGCTCAAGCTGGACATTGCTGATCTGAAATCCTACAATGCTGAGAAATTGGATTCAGTTATACCCTATGGTACTATGCAAGATTTGTTGGGGAGACTAAGGAAGACCTCTGATGCTGACAAGAGGCTGGCCAGATTGGAAGATAGGGTTCAAATCATTGAAGACTCTATGGTCACCATTCTTCAGAATCAACAAACTCAAACAAATCTACTCATGTAGCTGGCACAAGCACAAGGCTTGACCCCTACCCTTGATGATAACAAAAAGGGGGAGAATAAAGGGAAAGGGGAAGGAGAGCCATCTACAACAGTTCAGATTTCTCAAGTGCTAGTTCCTGTCATCACAACTTCTCCACCAATTCAAGTCAAAGGAAAGCTAGATGGAATTGATCTAATCCAGATAGCAGCAGCTGAATTACAAGTCAAAGAGCAAAGGAAGAAGATTGATGAAAAGATGCAACTAATATTTGGTTCTACAACTTCTCAATCACAATCTGTGAAGCACAGCACAAAAGTGGAATCAATTATTATGGAACTCAAGCCAGTAGGGAGGCATAAGGATGAAGAAACTTCTTCCAAAGATCTGCAACCTATGGTTCTCAAGCCCAACAACAGATCCAATAAGGACTCTACAAAGAATCCTCTAAAAGAGGTGGATTTTCCTCTTCCAAAAGCAGATGAGGACAAGCTTTTAGGAAGAAGTATTGCATATCTCAAAGAGACCATGGATGAGGCTGTAAGGAGAAACATGGCTATTATTTTCAGAGAGGGAAAGAGCATATGTGTGATGCAAGGACATCCCAAATTCTCAACAGCCAAGAAGGAAGAAACCAAAAGGTTGAAGGAAGAAGTCAAACAGCTAAAGGCTGACAAAAGAGCACAAGCAAAGCTTGTAAATCAGCTAGAGTCAAGTCAGGCTGAAGATCAGAAAGAAATTGAAGACAAAGGTGAAGATGAAGCTATGGGGGACATGGTTGGTACTGAGATGGAGGAAAGAAGTAAGGAAGAATGGCAGAAAGGGAAAAGAAAGAAGGTCAATGCAAAGAGAAAGAAGGTAGATAAGACTGAAGAAACCCAATCAATATCCAAACCACTATCCTCTATTCCTGAACCCATTGTACCTGACCCCTTCATGAACATTCATGGTGAAACAATCATTCCCAAGGAGGAACCAATTGATTGGGACACCATCAAATTGCCAACCTTCCTAACCTCTTCTCCACCATCAAAGAAGCAGAAAAGAAGAATCAAATCAACACCCTCTAAAGCCTCAATCAAATTCACACAGAAGCCTAAGTCCAAACCTCAAAACTCTAAAGATGATTATGTTCACATCTGTGACATAAAAGAATTTTCAGACATTGAACTCTATCTGGATGAGCTGGAGGATGTAAGGGGAATAGCTGCCTCCAGACAGCTACCAGAAAGACTAGTGTTCAAATACAAAGGAGCTGGGGAAAGAACATGGCCTCTTCACAGAATTCTGAATGAAGGCTACACTATCTTGATTAGAGTCTACTCAGCCATACATAAGGATTCTGGCTTTACCAGAACTGTCAGGACTGAGATTCTCAACAAGATTGCCAACATAAGGAAAACTTGGAGGGAGCCCAATGCTTTGCCTAGAACTTTACTCATTCCAGAGAGAGGTATTACAATTCACAAATCACCTCATTGGTTGATGGAGTTCAGAGACAACAAAGGAGTCAGAAGATTTTTCAGAATTGAAGATCAGCTAAAGATTGCCAGTAATGAAACTCTCAAGGATATGCAATCTAAGTTAGATATCAATGAAGAAGATGAAGCTGAATTCTACAGACAACTTCAACTTCAAATAGAGGAGAATGACAGGAGGCTAGGAAAGAAAACCAGGGATCAAAGGAAAAGAAAGTAATTTGCTCAGGCTAAAGGAGCACCCTTGGAAACAATGTATTTCTTCAATTTCATCTCAGCATATACACTTTTGCAGCACTTTTGAATTTCTGCTTTGTTACAGTTTATATATTTGTTAAGTGTTTTGTTATCATCAAGCTAAACCCAAATTTATGCCTACAGTTCTAGTAGACATAAACAGGGGGAGATTGTTAGGAATATGTGTATTAGTTTGATGATAAGTTCAGCAAAACACTTAAGTAGAAATCTAGTGTTTGTAGCCTCAACGGATAAGACCATCTTGGCTATCCGTTGAAGGAGTAGCCTTACTTAGCAATAAGTTTGGTATTGTAGCACATCTCACTCTCTGGTTTCAAGCTGTAATTCTTAGATATTGTTAGGAGATAATCAGTCATGTTGACTACTAATGGATGTACAAGTAGGAGTGTTAATTGTAAATATTTTATGCCTTGTAACTTTGTATAAGTGAAGAAGTGTCAACGGATATTGAAGACCTTCAACGGATAAGAAACTAAGCTTCAACGGATGTCTCTAATGCTTCAACGGATAAGTGCTTCAACGGATAAAGCTTCAACTGCTAGAGCATCAACGGATAAAGCCATCAATGGATGAAAGCTTCAACGGATGCACTGCTAGAGCATCAACGGATGAAGCCATCAACGGATGAAAGCTTCAACGGATGCTCAGTCTCATAGCAGTTGATAGTGACAGTTAACAAAGCTGACAGAGGCACATGGATTGACAGAGATGTGGTAGCCTATTTCAGGAACAGCAGAAAAAGCAGCCATTTTTAGTCTGGTTCATAATGGAAAGTCAACAGATAATTCCATATTACACTGGATAAAAATGGAACAGAAACAAGTGGAGAACTATTGTATTATTGTACTTTATCTTTGTCTTCACTTGTAAACTTGGTGTTATATAAACCAAGTAGTAGCTAGTAATTAAATGTGAATTTTCCCTGAGCTGTTTAGAAATATCAAGAGAGAAAATCATCTAGTTTGTACTAGGAAGCAGCTGTGATTTAATTTTGAATCACAGATTTTCTGAAATAACACATCTCTGGTGGAACAACAAATCCACCAGAAAAGTTTTTAAGTTCTTTGTGTTCATTACATTTGTGTTTAAATATATATCTGTCTGCATCAGCTCCAAGCAATTTACACACATTTGATCACTCAAACACTTAGTCTTACAAATTGCTCAAAACTTGAAAAAGTTTTGGGATTTACATTCAACCCCCCCTTCTGTAAATCTCATTGTTAGTCCACTGGGAATAACACTTCTTTCTTCCATATCATTATCAACCATGTCCCCCATACCTTCATCTTCACTTTTGTCTTCAATTTCTTTCTTTTCTTCAGCTTGACTTGACTTTAGTTGTTTTTCAAGCTTTGCTTGTGCTCTTTTGTCAGCCTTTAGCTTTTTGGCTTCTTCCTTCAACCTTCTGGTTTCTTCCCTCTTGGCTATTGAGAATTTTGAATGTCCTTGCATCACACAGATGCTCTTTCCCTCTTTGTGATTTTTCTAAACAGCTCTGGAAAATTCATATATAATTACTAGCTGCTACTTGGTTTATATATCACCAAGTTTACAAGTGAAGACAAAACTGTAAAATACAATTAAAAAGGCTCTTCACATGTTTCTTCTTCATTTCTCTATCCAATGCAATTTAGGCTTAGTTGTTGATCTTTGAATACTTCATTGTTTGCACCAGAATGGAAATGCTGCATTTTCTTGATTCCTCCTAGAGGCTTCCACATTCCAGTTTGTCTCTGTCAACCCATGTGCCTCTGTCAGCTTATGAATTGTCACTATCAACTGTTAATGAACTAAGCATCCGTTGAAGCTTTCATCCGTTGATGCCTTATCCGTTGAGGCTTAATCCGTTGAAGCTTTATCCGTTGATGCATTAGTAGTTGAAGTCTTTATCCGTTGAAGCACTTATCCGTTGATGGATATTATCCGTTGAAGCTTTAGAGACATCCGTTGAAGCTTTGTTTCTTATCCGTTGAAGGTCTTCAATATCAGTTGATACTTCTTCACTTATACAAAATTACAAGGCATGAAATATTTACAATTGGCCCTCCTATTTGCATATCCACTAGTAGTCAACATGACTGATACTTTCCTACAACATCTAAGAATTACAACTTGAATCCAGAGAATGAAATGTGCTACAATACTAAACTTATTGCTAAGTAAAGCTACTCCTTCAACGGATAGACAAGATGGTCTTATCCGTTGAGACTACAAACACTAGATTTCTACTTAAGTGTTTTGTTTAACTTATCATCAACCTAATACACATATTCCTAACAAAGTTCATAGAAGCTTACAAAAGCACTTAAACTAAGCATGACTGTCACTTAGTTTAAACTTAAACTTAGACATGACTTTGATAAAAACAAATACTACTTCTTCCTTGGGGCTTTGAATGATTTGACTGGACCCTTGCTTTTCTTCCCCTTTCTCACTCTTGATGTTCCTGACATGTCTGCATCTGGAGTGCTACTAGTTCTACCATTGTAAACCAAACCAGGTGTAGGCATCTGCAATAATAAGATAGTAAACATTAGTAATGGGCTAAGAAATTATAAAACTTGATAGAAAGCTTTAAGATCTTACAAAAATAAGCCGGTTGACTTGAGTGCTTGGAGTAGCATCTTCAAGTGTGCTTTGAGTGGACTGTGCAAGCCTCTGGCTTCTCCTTGGTGAGTTAGGTTTTTGACTTGAAAACATTTCCTCATTTCTCATTGCCTCCTCCATAAGCTCATCTTCCCCTGTTTCTTTTTCAATGTCATGCCTCTCCATCTCACTTGCAATTTCTTCTTCTTCTTGAGTTTTCTTCTTCTTTTTCCCTCTCTATTTCTTTGTTGAAGGGGTCCTCTGAGTTTCTTCAGGGCATTTGGTGATGTTATGTCCCGGTTTCTTATAATTACTGCCGTGCATCACCCTGCCTTATCTACTTAGTTTGCTTAACTTACTATTCCCACCCCTTTTAACTGATCCTTCCCAACCTTCTCTCATTCTCTGCCTTTTAGGCCTTCCTCTCAATGTCTTCATTCTTGGAGGTGGCATAATAGTATCTCCATCAACCTCTTCCCAAAAAGGCTCACCCTTTATCACTTCCAAACAGTGAGAGTAAGCCTTCATGTAAGTTTCTTTCTTAAAATAATGGGACACAAAATCAGTCTGATGTAATCTTTCCATAATCTTATCATAGATATCAGTCAACATGTCAATTAATGGCATAAATCTGGATTTTAGAATCCATGAATTAAAACACTCCGAGATGTTATTCTTGGTGCTATCTGTCTTGCAAGATAATTTGTCGTAACAAGGTTGCTTTTGTAGTGATAAATGCAGTTATGCTCATCATGTACTGTCTTTATTTGCCATCCCTCATACTCCACCATATATGATAGCCACAACCTAAAAGGGCACCCCTCAGTACACACTATATGCATCCGGTGTAAGACATCTACACGGTATTTTAATGGTCTCCCAGTAGCAATAGAATACTCCCTCACTGCATTTTTAACTTGTTTTTTACTACCAAAAATGAGTCCAGACCTCCACTTTATGTCCTTTCCCGCTGTAGAGGGGTTAAAAGCCTCATTTACCCTTTTTTTTTTAGTGGACATGTTAGGTTCTGCATAAGCAAAGTCCTCATCCTCAGATTCTTCCTCACTGCCAATACCATAAACTGACCCACTTGACATTGAATTATTATCTATCTCTCTCAACAACTCCTCATTAGTGACTCTATAGCCCTCCAAACTGTCTTTAATAAATTGGCTTTTTTCTCTTTCAAGCATCTCATGTTCCATTCTAACTTTTTCTCTTATTTTTCTAAAATCAGCAAACTCTTCATCACTCCAGTCACTACGCAAGTCCACTTCAAATTCTTCACTCTCATCTGCACACTCATTCTCTTCACTCCAGTCACTACCCAGTTTATTAAAGTCCACTTCAACAACTTTTTCTTTACCTCTAAATACTTTCTTCCTAGCAGTCAGTTTACTCTTCCTCTTAGAAACTCCAATGTCTTCCTCAACTGTATTTTCAGTATTAACTCCACTACTTTTCTCAGCTTCATTCTCTGCATTCACTCCACTGATTTCATCACCTTCATTCTCCTCATCCACATTGTAGTCACCTTCCATGTTACTACCCTCATCTTCCACAACTGGTGGTGTCGCCTTGGACCATGAATGAAACACATGTATTTTACACACTTCAGTACCATTTGACATAGCTATATTTACCAACTCTAATACATCACTATCACGTAACAACATTTTAAAACCAAGGTCAGGAGTAACCCCATCTTTGGCATAATATAGCTTATCATCATCTTTTACTACATCATTCACCATCTCCCTAATCTTCTTCACAGACAATTCTTTAACTTCAATTTCTTTAAAGCACTTTAACTTAGGTCAAGCATATTGATATTTCAGGCAAGTCATAAAATGACCACCATAATATATTACTAGATCTTGAGGCCTGTAAAACACATGTATATCGATTGAGGGTTCATAATTATACTACCAATTAGGTAATGAGTACAAATTAGGGTTTCAGAATTGTAACAACTACCAATTTAGGGTTTAACCTATATATCACAATAAGATCGAAACTTACATATATAAATCACATATATATATAATAGGGTAAATATGAGCATAAGATCGAAGCTTACATGATTACTAGGTTGCCTTCAATCTTCGATCACATCTGTCGTCCATTTCGATTGATCGATCGCCCCCTTTCTCCAGTCGTATGTGTTGGTTTAGATGTAAGTAATAATAAACCCTTAATTTTCTTTAGTAAATCGGGTTAATTTGATATGGGTGGTTAATTAGGAATGGGTCGGGTTATTACATCTAGCACAGATGTGGCACTGAAGTGGCACCGACGTGGTTAAAGTTAACGACACACCGTTAAAGTCAAAGGCGATTTAACGGACGTGAAAATAATTTGAAATCAAGTGTTACGATTGACAATATTATATGAAACTGTTATGTGACTGAAAGCTTTTTCGGGTTGATGACCCAAGTGAAAGTTTTCGAAAAGTACAGTGATGAATTTGCCCATTTACCCATTTTTTAAATAAACCAATCAATATAATTTAGAATAATTAAATATCCATGGCTATATAATACTCCCTCTAGGATGTATATATTCGGGGATGGGGACTCGGCACATATTTTATATAAGGTTTGAGAGAATAATAGAAAATTTATATTTCTATAAATGTAGGTTACAGTTAGAGGTGGCCAGACGGTCGGGCCGTCCGGGCCGTGCCGAATTTCCGGCGAGCCGAATCAATTACCCAGTAACTCGTGAACGGCACGTAGAAGTGAACGAGCCGAGCCGAGTCATGCCGGTTTGATAAAATGATAACCCGGGATCGGCTCATGAATTAGGCGAGTTTCCCGAGTTAGGCGAGTTACACGAATACGAGCCGAGTTAGGCGAGTTAGGCGAGTTACACAAATACGAGCCGTTCGTTTGGCGAATTCAGGCGAGTTAGTCGGTAATTATGTAATGCTTACAGACTGGAAACTGGAAAGTGAGTGAGGATGGAAACTTGGAAAGTGGAAAGTGGAAAAGATGATATGAATATTATATAACCATTTTATTTATGTATAACAAAATTGCAACAAGTGGCAAGCAAAGCAATGCTTTTGGTCCACTACTCCAGTCAGTTGTTTTTTTTTTAATTTTTTATTAGGAATGTACATGTCTGTGAATACCAATCAGAAATTGAAAAATTGATAAATATATATTTATATTTATGTAAACTTGTACAACTAGAATCAAATATTTAGATAATATTTAGATGGCTACGAATTATGATGAAAACAAATTTGTTATTTTTAAAAAGCAAATAAGTGGTGCAGAAAGAAAGAAACTATTTTTTTTGTAACTTCAATTTTTCTTTTCAGAATTGTGTTTTTTTTGAATTTACAAAACTAACATGTTTATAAGGAAAAGAGGATGGTACCTCTATAAATTTTATTAATTATAAAAAATGTTACAATTGATTTGAGAGGACTCCTCTCTAAAAAAACGAAACAAAGCGTGTTTACATTTTAAATAAGATATAAAATATAACAAATTTTAAAAATACAAGGCAAACAAATATTATCAACTATTCAAATTCTTCTTCTTCTTGTGGATCGTTCGCTGACAAACCCGATTCCGATGAAGTGTCCATCGTCATCCAAGTATCCTCTTCGCCGTCCGAATCATCTTTTTTCATCCCTTGTTGTCTCTTTGCCGCTTGATCCCAATCCTTTTTGCAAACACATATCTTGACCACATCCGGTGCAAGACTTGATCTTTTCTCGTCCAATACTCTTCTACCGGCACTAAAAGCAGACTCAGAACCAATGGTAGAGGCGGGAACTACTAAAATGTCTCTTGCAATTTTAGCTAATACCATAAATTGGTTCTCGTGATTCTTCCACCATGTTAGTATTGAAAAATCCTCATCGAACTCATAGTTATATGAAAAAATCTCTCTAAGCATGCTAAATGAAGTTTGAGGTGTAGATGCATTTTCGGAAATTCTACACTTTTATTTTTTAGTTAGGATACCAAGCAATGTGGGATTAAACCTACTAGACTGACTAGTCTTAGGTGGTATAATATTTTGAGTTCTAGGAGTATATAGATCTATAAGACGATGTAACAAGTCTAAACAATTTTGCACATAAAGCACGTGATTATATGAAACTCCTAATACCGAGTAATAATGTTCTAACATATTTTCTAAACCTTCTTTTATAACACCGGGATCAATAAGACATGCAACACCATAAATAAAAGGAAATTCGGTAAAATATTCTATCCACTTTTTTTTCATATCAACAATAATTGCACCAAAACAATTATCTTTTTCATATGTTTTTAAAGTAGTAATAATATTAACACACTCAATAATAACAAGATTTACATTTGGCTCGTAAACGTAAGAAAATATCTTAGTACCACGTGCATAACAATCAAGCAAATCACGTACCCTATTTGCCAAGTCCCAATCATTTTCGGTAATAAGTCTATCCTCCACTTGATTTCTTGGATCGGAATTATATAACTCGGTGATAACTATCTTATATTTAATTGCCTCGCATAGTAATTTATAAGTCGAACTCCATCTCGTGGGACAATCAATTCCCCACTTTTTGGGTATTAATCCATTTTCTCTACACAATTTTTATATTGTCTCTTTAATGTGTGTGCAATACGTAAATACTTAATTATTTTTCTAATAGGTGCTAAAAATTCGGTTATTTGTTGAATACCCTTTTGAGCCGATAAATTGACAATGTGTGCACAACATCTAACATGCAAAAAAATACCGTCTAAAGTAGTAGGAATATCTTGTGCAATATAGTAAATAGGTTTATCATTTGCCGAAGCATTATCCAAAGAAATAGTAAACACCTTGTGTTGCAAATTAAATTCGTTAATAGTTTTGACAATTCTCGTCTTTATATTATAACCCGTATGTGACTCGTCCATAACATCAAAGGCAATTATTCGTTTTTGTAAAAAATAATTAGAATCAATCCAATGCACGGTAACACAAATATATGGCTCACCGCAACTCGAACTCCAACAATCACTAGTTAAAGAAACCATGCCATCATAATCACGAAAAAATTCAATTAATTGCGCACGTTGACTATAATATTGTTTTTGTGTGTGACGTTTAAGCGTGTTCCTAGGAATTCTTTTAAAAGCCGGGTTTATTGATTCTTTCATCATGTGCTCTAAATTAGGACTCTCACCGTGAGAAAAAGGTAACTCGTCTAGTGTCACATAAGTAGCAAAAGATTCGATCATTTTATCTCGACTATAGTGGAAAAGCATACCTCCACCGGGAGACGATGTCACAAAACCACCAATTTGTGTTTGTTACGGTGATTCTCCACTTTCGTGACTTTGTTTCGAAATTCCGTGATGCGTTTTCAAGTGTCGATCAAGTGTACCTGTGCCGGCACCTTTAGAGTGAAGAAACGGGGATTGATTTCGGCCGCTTTGAATATAAAGTAAACAAAAGCATTTAAATTTGTTGGGATCCTCCGGTGTTAATTGTCTCGAAAAATAATTCCAAACGTGCGAGGAATGTCTCGAAGAAGTACCAGAACTCCCTGCAAATTTTTAATATAAAAAGATTAGCTAAATATTCGAACATAAAATTAAAAAATTCGAACATAAAAATTCAGTTATTCCGTTTCAAAATAACACACACAGTCGATTTTGACATATCAAATGGAATATATATGTTACAATTTTTATGATCATAAATGGACATAATAAAATAGAATAACAATTTTTAGCATACATAATTATAAAAATTCGAACATAATTCAATAGCATTTTTGCAATAATAAACTGTTGCATTTAAAAAACTGCTCAAACAGTCAGCTAGTCAGCAAACATAACACCTTTTTATTACTACAATGAACATATAACATACAAACTACTCAAACAAAAGAAATGGAGGTTAAGAACAAGAAAAATGAGCAGCCTGAAAATATGAGCAAATTCAGAATTTTTATCGGGTTCAATATTGGGTCGAGGGGGTCGCATCGTATTTGCTTGAGACGAACCTTGAGATGACGGTGTGCCCCTCCCTTCTTTCATTTGCTTAAAATGCTTATCTGAAATTGTCTGAAAAACTGTAAGATTCTCCGAAAAACTTGCCGGAAAATAATTAACCTCGCCGGAAAAAAACTGTATTTGCTTGGTTTGCTTGTTTAAATCGTGAGTCGTGAGTATTTTTGAGATGTAAGCTTATCAGTGTGTGAATATTTGCGAAGAATTGAAGTAAGAATTAAACAGAGAGATTGAGAGAGAGATCGAGAGTGAAGAGAGATCGAGAGTGAAGAGAGATTTATAGGTGGAAGAAATAGGAACGTTGGAAATGAGCCGTTGCAAATGTGTGGTGACTGGTGACTGGAGTGGTGGTGGCAGCCGCAGGGTGACTGTTCTGGCAGGTTACTGTTCTGGCAGGTATGGGTGTGGCAGGTGCAGAGCAGTGCAAACATTGGAACGTTGGAACTTGGAAGAACAGGCGCGTGGCAGGGACTCGCGGGACGAGCCGGTTAACCGCGGTCCGAGCCGTGTCGGTTCGTGCCCGTGAGTTCGGGATGAATTCAAGCGTGTCGGGCCGGTCCGGTTCCGGGCCGGTTACGGTTTTCAGCTTTCCTATTCGTGTTCAGTTCGCTGTATTTACCGGTTCGAGCCGAATATTGATTCGGCACGTGGCAGGACGACTTTTACGATTTTCTGGCGAGCCGAGTAGCGAACGGGCCGAACCAAACTGCTCGTTTGGCCGGCTCTAGTTACAGTATTTATAATACAATGCCAGCCTAACTATACAAAGAATAAAGAGTGAAAAGATATCAATCCGTAATGTATGTTACTAATGGATATGCAAGTTGGACTAACTGATCCTAATTGATACAATCTCAAAACTACATAAGATAACAGCTAATATGTACGTAATGCGATCAATCACATCTTAATCTCTTATATACTCGTGCAAGATGGACGATCCTTGTGTGAGACTAACCTGGGAAACGAGATGCTCAAGACAAGGACGAGATAACGGTTTAGTCAAAAAATCATCAATCTGATCATTTGTAGAAACATGAGTAACTCGCAAATTACCAGCCTGTACTTGTTCCCGAACAAAGTAATATGCTAAAGCCAAATGTTTCATTTTGGAGTGAAAGACTGGATTTGTACTTAGATTTGTAGCTCCTAAGTTATCACAAACCCAACTTGTAAAATTATAAATTAGAATTGAGATTTTTGACTTTCGGGTCGAGTTTGGGTTGGGTAAAACTTTACATCAAAAATCGCGTCATTTTTGGGTTGATCCGAAATATCTGAACCCGACCTGTTTATTTAAATAATTAATATAATATATTATATATGTATATACATGTATGGTTAAATTTTATACAATATGTGTAATATTGTGTTTTATTACTCTTTTATTTTTTATATTAGTTTGACATTATATTTTATTTTTGTAATGTTCAAAATTAAGATTTATTAATTTTAATTTTATTGATTTATTTTAAATTTCGGGTAATTTCGATTTAAACAAGTCAGTTTTGGTAACTCGGATACCTATCGGGTCGTGTTCATGTCATAATTTTTGAACCCGTTTCAGATTGGATCAGATTCAGACTAAAAAAAATTTAGATATATTCAACCCGACACGAATCCGACCTAGAATCCGAAATTGCCGCCCCGCTCTTCGTTGGTTATCACTCTCCTGCTCATTTTTTCGGGCACTTTCAAGTTTCCACTAAAAAAGCTAAAACAATCCAATTTTAAATTTTTTAAAAAAATCAAAAAATCGACAGACTAAGAGCAGTTTGGGCCAAAAAGCAAAGTGAGTACCCAACGAAAAGCGTGTAACAATGGAGTAGAAGTTAGGATCTGAACCCTCCATAGGCACGTGCACCCCGCTACCAGCAAGTAGGAATAGCAAGCTAGCAATCACAAATTCAAAGCCCAACCAAATTACCATTTTCCAACTTGTACAGAAAATTGACTGAATTGTTTTGTTCTAACTAAATTAAACATTTTCACAAAGGTAAAATTAAATTTATTACTTAGAGAGTTGAGTACAATTACCGACTTCAATTCAAATTCAATATAATATTTCAACAATTTTATTTTAAAATAATAATAGAACCAATTTTTTCTATCACTTTTTTCCAACCGAACATATTTACAAAGTCATTTTTTTCAATAGAACAAGCTAGAAAATCCCCATATTATCGAATATTATCGTATATAACTCGAATTTCTTATCAAGCGATTCGTTTTATCCTCCGCTTTCCCTTTAACAAAATAAATATTTAATTTCCCTGTCTTCCAAACTATAATATCAAACATAATCGAAAATAACTCGAATTTCTACTCCTTTAAAAGTTCCGTTTTCTCCCATGAACAAAACAAATAAATTGCTTTCCCTGTCCTCCAAGATATTCTGTCGATGAATCATGAAAATGGAAGTACAAACACAACATAAACACATGTACAGGCAAAACTAAACTTGCCTTTTCAGTTGTCTACACAAATTTACTCCCCTTTTTCACTTCTGAACTAGTACTAGTTTCACCTTAGAATAATTCCTGTAATTCAAAGTGTTGGAAGCCTTTCATTTTCATTCCACACGCCTTGTTCATTCGAGGCTTTCCGTTTTCATGTAAGTTTTTATTTTGCTTGTTCCTCCTTAGCTGCCGTCGATTTTCACCATTTTTTTATTAGTCAATATTGCTCGTGAAACCTATCTATGTCTTTTCGTAGATTGATTTGACCTTTATTACCTCCGGTCTCTACATATTTGATTTTTTTTCATTTATTTAACAGACGATAGGAGATGATATATCTACAAAATTAGCTTTGCAAATTTCATCAAAAGCAATCACATCTGAATTATGTGCTTAAACATGTGATATATTAGGATGTGTTTGGTAAGGTTAGATAAATCAGTGAGCTGCTCTGCTGCATTTTATTGGTGAATTTACTTTTTGTTTTGTTTGCCAAACACAGTCTTATAGTAGGTACATAAATTCCTCAGTAATCAGTACAAGTACCTTCCTGTATGTTACATTGTCACTTCATTTCTTTTTTTTAGACTCTCTCTCTCTCTCTCTCATGTTCTTAAGTTTCAACAGGCACTCCTTCACTCTCTATTACCATCTCTCTCTCTCTCTCTCTCTCTCTCTCTCTCTCTCATGTTCTTAAGTTTCAACAGGCTCTCTTCCACTCTCTATTACCATCCATAGTCTAGAGCTTGAGCTACAGCTTCCGAGTCAAACTCACTGTCTCAAAATTTGAGTTTCGAATCTCCATTTTATGCACCACTCGATGTCAGAGGATCTCCGACGACTTGCTTCCATTGCCGCCACATTATCCATCGCACTTCTCCTCATGTTTTCGATTCCGACAGGTACATAAACACACATTATACAGTGTAGCATTTGTTTTGTGACTTATGTTTTGTCTCATTGAATTAACAACGTAGTTGTGACATGTTATTTTCTACATTTATTTCATTTAACAACCAAAAAAAAATTATTACTTTCAGCTCTTCACTACTGTAACATCTCTTTCGCATATCCACTTGCTTCACCTCACCGGAAGCTTCTAGTCCATTCCGGTAAGCCAAACACAACCTTATCTCTCCGTAAAAAAATTTCATTACTACATGTTCGTTTAATGTTTATAGTCCTATGTTATTGTTTGAATGTAATTTTGGATGTAAAATAATATTGGTAATGGAAGAGAAGAGAATCTCTGGTGAGATTATTTTGTGTAGGTTCAGTTTTCTGTTACATGTCTCCTCGCCGTCTCTGTGCATGCTCTTCAGATTATGTTGTCTAGCCTAGCTGTTGTACTACATTATTTTGTCCTTGCACACAGCCTGCGCACGTCTGTTTTGTTTTTTTTTTAACTTCACTGTGACCTGTTTGGCTTGCTTTTTCCACAAACAAGTTGATCTCATATTTTCTAATTTCTATGGTTAAAAAATCTCGATAAATGAACATTTTGGATCGATAAGTTAATACGTTTAGCGAGATTAACAGTGCCATGTCGGATTTTTAAAAATTACCATTTTAGTGAGATTATGATATCACGAGGTTCGAGTTTTATTTTGAAGTTTTTGATTTAAAAATATACTCCCTCCGTATCATAATACATCTCCACTCCGGAGAATTTTTTTTACTTGGGGAATGTATTGTGGGAGTGGCTTGGAGAAACATGCCTTTATTAGTGTAAATATTAACCCGAGCACTAGTAACTCTGGATTTGGGTCATATATGAAGATATGTCACAGTACACGAGGATTCACAATATTCAAACTCAATAAAGTGGTGAGTAATAGCCATATCTATATAGCTTTTGAAATGGAGTTTTGAAAATTGTCCATTGTGTAGTAGAGTGAAGAAACTTGTAAAACTGTATGTTTTGTCTAGGGAAAGACTATCAGGGTCTCTGAACAAGCAGACTTAAAAGTTGACCATGTAAAAAGAAAACACAATCCCAGCTTTGCAAAAAGCAATTCCCATTTCAACTTGTACAAAACAATGCTATTTTCATGCATGTCTTTAAACTTTAAACTCTGTTTTGTTTGTATTACAGAACCCTCTGCACAATCAGCTACATTGGTGGAACCAAACAGAGTCTGGGGGGACAAATGTTCCCGGGCTGATATTCTCATCAATCAAGGCCCAGCTGCTCCTCTTCCCACTGGTATACCTACCTACACTGTGGAGATTATTAATGTGTGTGTCACTGGTTGTGATATTGCTGGAATACACCTCAGTTGTGGCTGGTTTAGCTCGATTCGGCTCGTTAATCCTCGGATATTTAAGCGTCTCGGATATAATGATTGCATTGTTAACGACGGGAAGCCTCTCGCGAATGGACGTACTCTCTCTTTTCAGTATGCTAACTCTTTCCGGTACCCTCTTTCGGTTCAAAGGGTCAGGTGTTGAGACCACATTGATATTACATAAATAGCAGCCAATATAAATATATATACGGGTCACTAAAATGACTAATGTAAATGAGAAATATTTTTGGGGGTTGTATTTTCTGATCATTGATCAACAAAGGTAAAAATGGTGAGAGGACTGTGAGAGTTGTTCCCAGCTGGAACTTGGAACTTGAAGTAGGAGTAATTACAAATTAAAATTTGAGCTAGATGAATGTTTAATATGGAGGACTGTATTGGATAATTGGTACTTTTGGGCTGTGTTTAATTAATATACTAATTGTAATTAACTACTATGTTTAGTTTCATATTTATGAGCATCTCCAGCAGTGTATATTATAAAATATTGACTCTTAACAAGTTAATGTGTATTCATCTCCGACAATATTCTTTATATCCACTCTTTAAATAATATTTTAATATTAAAGTATATTTTTTTAATAGAAGCACAATATAAAGTGTAGAGAGAAAGTGGGTGGTTGAAATATTATTTTATAATAAAATATAAGTTAAGAGGAAGTGGTTGGCTCTTAAAAGAGAGAAAAAAAAGGAGTCTCTTAAGATTTTAAAGAGTCTTTAAGAATTTCTTGGAGCTCCAATTTTGACAATACTCTTTATTTTTACACTTAAAAACTTGTTTAAAAAGATTGTTGGAAATGTTATCGGAAGGCCTTTTCTAAATGAGATTTTCATGTAATGAACTTTACAGAGGGTACAAAAAACGATGAACAGCGCTTTCTATTGGGTATTGAAATCGGCAGGGGAACTGTCCCCCTTGCCTTTGTTGGATCTATATCAATTCTATGACAAAGCAAATGTGCTGCTTTTTTTTAGGACGTGAATGTCTATCGGTATCTGCAGTTGTGTAGTTTCTAGAAAGTTGGCAAGAACAGCAAATAGCTAAGAATTATAGCCTTAGATTTAAGAAGATACAGTTTAGGTAATAAGGGTTATTATAATATTAAATATTTTTTTAATGAAACACATCACTTCATTTTACTTTCGTCCCATTTGTGGAGCATAAGTTTTAGGAAAAAAGAACTTAAAATTTTTACTAGTTGATTTCCTCGTTATAAAATTCTAAAGTATGAATAGGAGTGAAAATTTGTTTACTTACAAAACTTGGGAGTATGTGTAAATTGAAAAAAATAGAACGTTTCTCAAAATATTTTATTTTAACACTTTTGTAAAGATAAAATTTTAATTTTTTATTTGCATAAAAAGCTTTTTCAAAATTTTTACAAAAATACAATTTTGCAAGATACAACTAAATGAATCTTGAATGCAAACAATAATAATTTCAGTTATTTTCGGGAAACATAATTTTTTTTGCATATTTTGCCATTTTGATTGTAAATCGTTTTTTTACAAATATTATTAGAAAATAGCAAAATCATCTATTATCTATTATCTATTATATATATAATAGAGCAAATGGGGGTTAGGTGAGACAATTTATTCAATGTGAAATGACGATTTTAACCAATGTCCTATTTATTATTTCCTATTTTATATCCATTAATAGCTAATTCATCATTAATGCATATGAATTATTTTATAATTAATAGATACACACACTTACACATATATGTATACATATGTTATTTTCATGATATAATTTAAAATGTGATAAATTTAATTAAGAATTAGATATCTGAAATAATTATTAATATAAAAATTACATCAAATTTCTAATAACATGTATTATATTAATTATGGTTTAAGAGAAATCATCACTAAATAATTTTAGAGTACACTTGCAAAACATAATATTTTTAAATTGTATAACATTTTATACGATTATTTATGACATACTTTAAACATCAAATACTTACTTATAAAATAGACAGTAATAAAATCTCATATATATCATCATGTACGTGTAATATTACATGAAATTCTTATCAATATAACACAAAAAATATATTTTGCAATTCAAAATATATTTTTGTCATGTCGATAGTATATAATCACCTCTAAACAACACTATACACGTGTGTTACACAAAATTATCACCAATACAACACAAATTTTTTTATTATACAGTATCAAATATGAAGAGGCAAGTCGACAATAATATAACTGCTATTAGAAATTTTTTTCGAATACAACACAGAGCAAAATAAGGTTGGTAATCCTTAGTATTTATCACTAATTTAAATTTTTAAATATACCAAAAATACATCAAAATTAACAAAAAAAATTCGTAATATTTTAGAACATACCTGTGCCTCGCAAGATCGAAGGGTTACAAAGCTAGTTATATTTTAAAAGTAAATGAAGGGAGAATTGCTGCTTTTATTGTTTGGAAGCAGAATTAGTTATGGGCTAAATATCATTTTAAACTCTGGATAATTTTATCTTTGCCAAGATTTGGGCCAAAGAGATTTATGGGCTCAAAATCTTTCAAATGCAAGCAATAGAACCAGAAGTAAAAATGTGAGCTTGCTGGATTATTACTCCTTCCGGCCTCGGGGACTCTTTGGTCTTTGCATGGGGACGGGGTATTGCACGTATTTTAAGACTATCATAAAGAATGGTTTTCTAAATAATTTTAAATAATTTTTTCTTTTAAATAAAATTATAATATTTAAATTTTTATAAAAAAAG
Source organism: Apium graveolens (assembly GCF_009905375.1). Taxonomy (NCBI): domain Eukaryota; kingdom Viridiplantae; phylum Streptophyta; class Magnoliopsida; order Apiales; family Apiaceae; genus Apium; species Apium graveolens. Next base: position 264,168 of record NC_133650.1, read on the forward strand.
AAAATTCTAAAAATAAATTATAGAATAATATTTTATGGTAGTCGCAAAATGCGTGACAAGTAGTATGTAAAGAATTCAGGACGACAGAGTGAGTAATAGATTTAGTAGGTTGTATAAAAATGTTTTCATCACATTTTAGAATTAATCCTGAATTTAGAATCACCCGGAACCATCATAAAATAAATCCATTTTTTGTGAAATAAAGCTGCATGTTTTTGTTTGGTGCTGTGAAATAAGCTGCATGTGCTATGATATGTTCAAATTATTACCTCAAGAAACATGATACATATACCGTATACGTACGAATTTAATCAGCCATCTTAATTTGTTCCGGAATCAAGTAAACATGTTTGAATTGTATGAACGATTGGACCACGTAGCAAGTAATTTAGGACATATTTATTTTACTTGAACTTCAACAATGTGCCTTATTCTCATTATATATTTAATATTTTATTATTAAAAGTTTACTTTCATCATTAAAGTACAATATATAGTAGAGAGAGAAAGAGAAAATGTACTATAATATATAATAAAATATGAAATAGGGCAAAGAGAGAAGTGACTTAAAAATAAGCCTTAAAGAGGTTCTCCTAGTGATATAAGGCATCACTAGGACATTGTTGGATCCATTTTTTTGTTATATACCTTAAATTTCAATTTAGGACATCATATAAAGCATCATATAAGAGCATCTCTAACAGTTTCTTACTTCATTCCCTAAATTTAATATAAAATATTGGATCTTAATAATTTAAGACATCAATAGCTATTCTCAACTCCAACAATATTCTCTATATTCATTCCTTATACAATATTTAATCATTAAAAAGTAATATTATTACATAAAGTAAAGAAAGATAAAATGTTTCTTTCAAATATATATTATAAAATAAAAGTTAGAAGATGAGAGAAGTTAGGTAAGAGCAACTCCAAGGCCATGTTTGTTTAATGGTATTAAGTAGGGGATAGGATTATAGTCCTTTAAATTTTCCAATTCCATGTTTGTTTTGTAAAAAAATAGTGAAGGGTTATCCAAGGATTATAATCCTTTAAATTATCCTTTCACATGTTTGTTTTGTTGGAGCAGAGGATAAGATTATAATCCCATCTAATGCTTGGTGGGAGCAGATATTGTTTTATCCCCTCCTACAAGTCATTTTTTAAAAGATTATAATCCCCTCATTGTTATCCCATATGAAACAAACATAGGATTGAAAATTTAAAGGACTATATTTCGATCCCAAGTACTGTCCCACAAAACAAACATAGGATAAAGTTTTAAAGGATTATATTCCAATACTACACTTAATCCTTTCAAACAAACTTAAAATAGGATTATTTAATCCATAGGACTAATTTTGATGGGATTAGTTATCCCCGGATTATTATCCCAGGATTATAATCCCATGAAACAAACATGGCCCAAGAGTTTAGCTATTTGGAGTCCTAAACTATAATACAAGGAATTAGAGAAAAAAAACTACTCGAAGTGTTCTAGTGATTCCTTAAATCACTATGATCCACTATCTTGTTCCAATTCCTTATCTTTAGCTAACTTCTCTCTTCTTCTAATTTTTATTTTATAATAAATATTTGAATGAAATACTTTCTCTTTCTTCACTTTTTGTAATAATGATACTTTTTAAAGATAAAATATTACATAAGGAATGGATATAGGGAATGTTGTTGGAGATGAGAATAGATATTGATGTCTTAAATTATTGGGATCCAATATTTTATGTTAAATTTAGGGAATGAACTAAGAAGCTGTTGGAGATGCTCTAAAGATAAGGAATGGGAAGAAGATTTTAGTGGATCTTAGTGATTTAAGGAATCATTAGGATACTGTTGGAGTAGTTTTTTTCTCCATGTTCCTTATATTTGACTTTAAGACTCCAAATAGCTAAGCTGTTGGAGTTGCTCTAAGGCATTTCTTGGACTTGCTTTTTTTTACACATATATTCTCTCTCATATTTTCCATTCCCTCCAAATATAATTCAAATATAATATTCTTTTAATAATAAGACACAACTAAGAAATTGTTGTTGGAGTGCATATATGAGAATATTATCCTAAATTACTAGAAGATCATATTTTATAAGAGCAAGTCCAACAATATCGTAATTGCCTTAAAAATATAATAAAATATAATGTCCTAGTAATTTAGGATAATATTTTTGTAAATAACTCCAACAACTTACCTTATACTTGTGCCTTATTATTAAAATAATAATATATTTGAATTATAATTAGAGGGAAAGTAAATGATGAGGGTAGAGAGAAGTGTAAAAAGAGAGGGAAGTAAATTTTTTTAGGTACATTTTTAAGCCAAAAATGAGGCATGTAATGGATGTCCCGGTGTTTTAACGCGCCACTAGGACATTGTTGGATCCATATGCCTCAAATTTTAGTTTAGGACAATATTATAGTGCACTCTTGGACTTTCTCTAATATTTTTAAGTCTATCTCTTAGGACTATTGGAGTTGTTCTTAAGACTATAAATTGAGGATTCATGATATCTCTCTTTTTTTAATGTTAATTTCATTCTACAATTACAACATAATTTAATGATTTCTCGAAAAAAAAAGAATATACCTTGATGAAGACGATACATAGAATATAAACATATAATAATTAATCAGAATAATATCATAGACCATGGTACAAACTCTATGAGATACTCATTATATTGAGGAAGGACCGAGCCGACATAAGGCTCCCGAATATATAGGGTCGTTATATTTGTACCTCCATATATTGAAATCTAACAAAAAAATAAGTTCCTTAATCTTGTAGGGAAAATTGTTCAATTACAATTTACAAAGTTGAAAAATAGAAAATTTATCGATTAATCTACAATGTGTTTCAAATTTATTATCTTTGACAAGTATCGATTCATATATATGGTGGAAAAAACTCTTTAGGACTATATATATATGTGTTAATAGACGTGGTTGCATCCTTCTACAGAGCTCTACTATATGGATGCATTGGCACCGTTAGTTTTCATAAATGACTTGCAATTAGTCAAGTGTTGAAAGCCATTTGTATGCATGCATTCTATTAAACTCAGCTTTCTCCATGAATATGTAACATAGAATCAGAAATGAAGAAGATGAAACTTAGATTTCATACACAAAGTTTTGAGAGAATAGATCCCTAACAGAAAAGTAAGTGACTAGAATTGTAGAGAATTAACTAAAACCATACATACTATTCTGTTTATAAATGAACTTGTATACTAACAAAATGTTGAGCTGGATCTTAACTAACTATCTTAGCCACTAAATCTTGATAGCCGTAGATGATGTGTGGTAAAATCAATAGCATCATTTGGATCAGGGCCAATAGCATTACTAGCACTAGTTTGACATTGTGTTGCAACTTTAGTCATATTCTCAATATCGCCCCGCAAGTTGGGAAGTGAGAACATGCCCAACTTGGACATCAAAGTATTAAATTGTGTGGAAGGAGATAATTTAGTGAGGACATTAGTCAATTGAGAACGAGTAGTCAATTGAGAACGAGTAGGTAGATAGCTGAGTTGCAAGAGACCTTCAAGAACCTTATCTCGGGTGAAGTGACAATCAAACTCAACGTGTTTGGTAAGTTCATGAAATACTGGATATTTAGCAATATGCAAAGCAGATTGGTTATCACAATGAAGCAGAACATGCTTGCGATTGGAGACTTAAAGCTTAGACAATAATCGAACACGCCAAGTAATTTTAGCAGCTGCAGAGGCCATGAAACGATATTCAACCTTTGCAGAAGATTTGGACACAATATGTTGCTTCTTGGATTTCCAAGAGACATGGGAATCACCAAGTAACAAAAGATATCATGTAACAGAACATCGTGAATCAATACATGACCCCCAATTAGCATCAGAAAAAGCCAGCAACTTGAGCTGATCTAAAGCTTTGAGCAGTATACCTTGATTAATTGAACTAGCTAAGTAACGTGATGTATGATGTAAAGCAGATAGATGAGTGTCGCGAGGAGCATGCATATACTGACTTAGCGTCTGGACAGTATAGGAAAGATCCGGAAGAGTATCGGTAAGAGAATTAAGCTTATCAACAAGAGACCTATAAACATCGGGATTAGAGATCAACGCACCATCTTCATTAGACAATTTAATATGGATAGGTAATGGTGTGCAAACAGGATGGGACACATCAATATCAGCCTCACGTAAAAGTTTTTTAGCAAATTTGCGTTGACACAAAGAAATGTCATCAGGATAATGTGGCACTTCAATACCAATAAAGTAATGTAAATTACCAAGGTCTTTGATACCAAAAAGTACATCTAAATGAGATTTTAACAAGGTGATAGCTTGAACATTATCACCTGTTAAGATCACACCATCAACATAAACAACTGCAACACATATCAGATCATTGCATTTCTTACCAAATAAGTTGTAATCGTTTTTTGGCTGAATAAAACATTGACAAAGAAGTTCCTCAACTAAATTTCATGTCATTCCCGAGAGGTTTGCTTCAAACCATACAAAGGTTTACGAAGAAGACAAATCAGATTATGGGGTTAAGAACACCTTCTAGCACTTGCATATACACCTCCTTTTTTAAACTGCCATGAAAAAAAACATCATTAACGTCAAGTCGATGAATATGCCACTGTTTATGAGCAGTTACTGCTAATAAAGTGTGAACAATGCTCATTTTTACAACTGGGAAATGCGTTTTCGCATAATCAATACCAAACCGTTGATTATAGCCCTTAGCTACAAGACGCACTTTGTAGCGTTCAAGAGTCCCATCAGACTTCAGTTTGAATTTAAAACCCCATTTTGAACCAATGGGTTTTTTTATGAGGAGGAAGTAAGACTAAATCCCATGTATGATTGTCATGTAAAGCCTTCAATTCGGCTTGCATTGTTGCCACCCAAATAGGTTGTGAAGCTGCTTCCAGATAACAACTAGGTTCAGTGACAGTGCACTGAGGACAATCAGAAGGAGCAAGCTGAACTAAATTACACCAGTGTTTGGAATTGGTGATAGTAGGACAATGATAAGAGTCAAGATAAAAAGGAGTTTTATGTGTTCTAGTAGATTTTCTTACAGGAATAATAGGAGCAGTCACCATGGGATGATTAAGATCAAAAGAATTACTAAGATCATGCAACACAGATGAAGAAATGGAAGATTGTAAAGGACTGTGATTAGGATTATCAGGAATCCTAGGAGAAGAATCATCAGGAATAGTATCGAATAAAATAAATGAATCAGACACATGATTCTGATCAATAGGATCAGAACTGGAATCAAAACAAGAAGTTGTAACAGATGGAAGGTAAATTTGTGATGGAAAAATAGTAGGCTTATCATGAGAATAGGATGGGAAGTGTGACTCATGAAATATAACATCCCGAGATATAAAAAAATGATTATTAGTGAGATTTAAGACTTTATAGCCTTTTTGTGATACTGAATAGCCAAGGAAAACACAGGCAATAGACCTGAGATCAAACTTAGCCCTATGATCGGAAATAATAGAAGCAAAGCATAAGCTACCAAAGCCCCTTAACTGATCAAGAGAAGGATGTTTACCAGTAAATTTATAATAAGGAATGGCATTTTTATTACTCTGTAGGGGATGTATGTTGATCAAATAAGTTGCACACAAGACACTTTCATTCGAATACTGCTGAGGAACTTTAGATTGAAAAAATAAAGCCCTGGAAGTTTCGATAAGATACCTATGTTTACGCTCAATAACCCTGTTTTGTTTGGGAGTATGACTGCAACTTGTCTGATGAAAAATGCCCTTACTTAAAAATAATTCTCTCATCAATCCTTGGCACAAATCAACAACATTTTCAGATTTGACTTGCTGAACTTGTGTTTTATATTGAGTCTCAACATGAGAAAAAAAATCTGCCATAACTTTCACAAAATCAATATTGTATTTAATTATCTGCACCCAAGTAAAGCGACTAAAATCATCGACTATGGTAAGAAACTGATTACAACCATTGTGAGATTTAACCTTGTAAGGTCCCCCGACATCAATGTGTATCAATTCAAATGGTAACTGAGTTTTTATACAATTGTAAGAAAAAGATAAGCGTGTTTGTTTAGGAAAATGAAAGACTTGACAAATTAGATCAGAAGATGAGTGCTGAAAAGTTAATAATGCAGGAATTAGCTTGAGCCTGTCAAATGAAACATGCCCCAATCTAAAATGCCATATAGTTGCATCCTCTTTAATATTGAGAAGACTTGATCTGTCAATTGATGCTTTAGTGAAAGAAGTACAATATAGGCCTCCTTAATATCTACCAAAAAGAACTGGCCTCTCTTTTTAACAATCTCACCAGTAAAAATGACTGAGCAATTCATATCCATAAATAACTTCTGAACTGAAATCAAATTATATTGAAAGAGATGGATATGCAGAACATTGTGTAGGACCATATCTTTGACTTTGACAGATCCTATATGCAAAATTGGTATTTTTCTAGTATCTGGGACCACAATAAATTCAGAAGCACCATTGACTGGTTTATATGTCAGAAACATACTCAGATTGGAAGAAATATGGTCAGTAGCACCGCTGTATACTAACCAATTTTTATTAGAAATATTATCAGCTAACAGACAAATCTTGCCAGCCAACATAGCATGGTGAGGTTGATCATTTAAAATAACAGAAGGATTATTATGTTTTTTAATCACCTGCTAGTATTGAGAAGGTGTGATGGCAGGAGTAGCATTAGAACTAGTCAAAAGTTTCTGGATGAGCACTGTTGTGAGACACTGCAACAATCTTAAAATATCTTTCAAAACTATGTCCAGAGACTTTGCAATGAGTGCATAAATAATTGTTGGGCTTCTTAAAACCAGAACCACCAGTATTTCCAACATAAATGTTATTTGGGACATTTGTGGAACCTCTTCCTGCAGATCCAGACCTCTGAGAATAAGACATTCCTGGATTGAAATTCCTCTTTTTATCTGCTACAAAGCTAGAATTTCAGTTTTTGAAGTTAAGCTAGATAATTCGATAATTCCTGATGTATTTCCTCTTGAGAAAACATCCTAAAGGCATTAGACATGCCAGGAAATGGTTGTTGCATTAGAATATTCCCTCGAACAGTTGCAAACTTTTCAGTAAGCTTCATCATGAACTGTAATAATATGTGATCTTATTGCATTTGCAAAACTCTTTGTGGCACATAACAAGTGCACTTGTTGCAAGTACAACAAGGTTTGGGATTAATATCATTCATGGCATCCCACAAGGCCTTAATCCTTGTTAAAAAATCTGACACACTCTTGGATCATTGACTTAGATCAGAAAGTTGTTGCTCAATTAAGAAGATCTGTATTATAGATGCATATCCAAACCTGTCTTCCAAATCCAACCACATTTCTCTTGCAGTTTTGAAATGTGCACATTTTTGTGTCGTATTCTCAATACATTTTTATGCACATTTCGTGCACATTGCTCGACACAGTCGAGGCATTCCGATAAATTATACTCCCTCCGTCCCGCTGGATAGTTTACTTACACTGTTTGCACGTATTTCGAGGCTTCAATAAAGTATAGTTTCATAATGTTTCTTAAATTTTTTTTTTTGAATAAAAGTTTAAACATGAAACTTTTTTTTCAGATTTTTTTTAAAAAAATATATTATGGAAATATACTTTAAACGAGTATTGAAAAGCGTGCCGAAAAGTAACGTAAACAATTCAATAGGACGGAGGGAGTAATATAGAAGAAGAAATGACATGAAAATGAAAAACGAGAGAAACTTCATTTGAACCAAAGTCAACGAATCGATCACCATGTAAAGTCACTTTCGTGGTTATAAAACTAGTACCATGATTTAATTATATCTTAGTGAGTTGCTCATTTATATTTAAATAACACTATAACAAGTGAACGTTACATAAATTTTTTATTGATTTGGGTGTATTTTCAAAATATTTGAAAATTTAAGTTAGTAATAGTGTTGTGAGATTAGTATATTTTATTTAAAGTGTTAGTTTAGTACAAATTTCGTGCAAAACACGTGCACGGCCTAAATGTGACTGCATTGGTAGAAGAACTTAAATTATTGATCGATGAAAGATCATTGTCCCCTAAACCCGTAATGTGAGCAGTAAACCCGTCGAATGTTCCACTTCCACAGTTTAATCTCCCGCAACCAATGGAAATATTGGGAAAAATGTCCTTCTTGCCCCAAGATGATTAAAATGTAAACCATTGTAAACCAGTCCCACGAAAGCTCATCATGAACGATTTCTGTAGAAAGCCATATAGTTGCAGGTGTTTTATCGAGACATGATGGTGGCCACAAAGTCTGATTGACTGCCAAATTGCCCGGTGAAGGGCAGTGCACAAATTTTGGTGGTGAGTATTGGAGAGATTATAATAAAGAGAAAGGGGAGAGTCTCGGTGTATGAGGTTGATTGAAAACCCTGCAGAAAAGGATTGTTGAATTAAACAAGAAACAAGAATGAATAGAAATAGAATCTCCATAGTAGATTCCAATATATTGCAGAAGAAGAAGAAGTAGAAGAAGAAGAAGACAGGACTTTATAGAAAGAGTTAATTCCATTTAGCGTACCTGAAATCTCTTAAATCTGCACTTTGTGTACATGTATTTTAGTATCCGGCAAAAAGCATACTAGAGTTACAATAATATTGCAATTAGTATACTTCCGTTAACGTAGTTTATGAGCTGTAAAAAAGGTGCCAAATGATAGAGGCAATCCAGTTATTATCTAAGATTATCTAAGATGTACACCATGTTTTGGTCTTTGGTTACTTGAGACAAGTAATTTTACTTGATTGCTATAGAAATGAGTATTACATCCTCAAGGGAGAGGCTACTGCAAGTCTGCATGCAAAAAAATCAGTAGGATTTCGACTAGAAGAACTTGTAGTATTGTTTCATGTCAACCAATTACAAGCAGGACACAACAATAAATGTTTTCGATAAACAGGGAAGTGCCTTGCCTTAGTTGCTGCTCTTTTCGCAATCCTTTTATTTAAGGATCCAACACAAGAATTAACTCAGATGAAGGCTGCAAAGATGGAGGGGAATTTTTTTGAAAATGATCTTTCTATTGATCATCCAATGTGCACAAGTTGTCCACAGATTAAGCACATTGGATCAATAGGAAAATTATTTTCGAACTCATCGGTATTTAATGTTGTCTGCATGTCGATTTCTTCTCTTATCAATGAAAACAGTTTTCTATATACAGCTTCACAAATTACTGAAGTCTGAACAAATAAAATGGTCAATCAAGTCTTCATACTGGAGAGTAATAATATCATGGGGAATTTTCATAGGACTAATTTAAAAACTTTCAGAAATCAACATATACGTGGACGTGCCGGAGTGGTTATCGGGCATGACTAGAAATCATGTGGGTTCGCCCGCGCAGGTTCGAATCCTGCCGTCCACGTTTTTATTGGTTCATTTTTTTTGTACTTTGTCTGAATGAGCTCAAGTGCTCAACTATACTCTCTATAAATAGACAAGAGCATTGTGGAGTTCCTTCCCTTTTCTCTCTTTTCCCTCCTGGCCTTTGGCCCTTTCTCATCACATTTTAGTTCTCTGAACATTCAATATCAAGCATCGATACGTTCCTCGTGCTTTTGCTCTTCCCTACCCTTGGCCTTTCTCGTCTTCCTTTTAGTTCTCCTCTCATATCAAGCATGGATGCGTTTGTGCTTTCCATTTTGAACCAGGCTATTTTCAACTAAGCCACTGATATGCATGTCTTACAAGCATACTACTATGTTTTGAGTATTTTTTTCAATAAATAGTGCAAGTTTTGTTTCTTCAGTAGTTCTGTTTAAATCTCTGGCAATTTTTTTTTGTTGTTGTTAAAAGATCTAAGGTAGTTGTGCTATCAAAGTACCGCTAATTTTGGCCTCCCAACTCCATAAAACATGCACTTGGGAGCTACCATAAAGCTGATAGGAACTAGTGAAGTTGCTTTATTGGTCATGAAAATACAATCGAATCAATGAACGATCATGTCTTTATTTTCTTTGTATGGTTGCAGCTTGGATTTTTGTATATGAGTTCAAATTTCCGTTTTATTTTTATGCCTTGATGTTTCAAATACTCCTCTTGTCAGCAAAAACATTGAATTCCACTCTGCTCAGTTATGTCTAGTGCTAAAGTATTTTCTAAAGTACCATCAAGTCTTTAGATCTAAATTATATCCATTTTATGTGTTTTACTGCTGCATCAAGAACTTCACAAGATAATTCAGGAGCCGCCCTGATATCAATCTGCGTGTACAATCTAAAGGCTGCTGGCCGAGGATCAACTGTAATGTTATGAAGGGAAAGGTGTTTAAGTTAAGCTGCAGGAAGTTTAGCCAGAACGTTAAACGTCAATATTTTTTGGTTGATATCAAAACAACCATGGAATGGTGAGCTGGTGCATTGTTTCGGGCATCGTTCTAAAGTTGATTATGTTTTAAAGCATAATGACATAATTTAGAGAAGGCTGCAGTTCCAAATATCGAATAAACTTAACAGGAACATATCGAAACAACCATGGAATCGTGAGCTGGTGTATTGTTTCAGACAATTGGTAAAAAATGATTATGTTTTAAGCATAATCGCATAAAACAAACTTCCTCACTTCCAGATCACTCGTAATGCTGTAGCAGCTCTGTTGTTGTGATAACTTCAGAGGAGAAATGTTGTACTGCCTGCTCACTCTCACCATATGATCCATTAATTCACTTCAAGATCTGAGTATATTCAGAAAATCAGAAATCTCGGTGTATCATATGTTCAGTCCAAGCTATATGTTTGACTTCATACGATTAAGTTGCTATCGGTTGATATAGGCCTATATGTTGGCACCTTATTCTTAACACACATTGAATGTTAGTTCATGGATGAAGATGATTACATTAAAATGCATTACTTGATAGTGTTTGATTACATGACCTTACAGAATGATAGCCGCACGTGGCATTGAGCTCGGATTATAGGCGCCTTCTCAAGAATATCGTACTTAAAATGCAGGATTCGGCAAATGTATGTACTATTGCGTATGTAGAAACGTCAGTAAAGCCATGTGTGCCGAAAATAATATCCATTCGGAGCTTGTTCCTAAATACGAAATGTATGTGCTTATGTCTATGGTGGCAATGTGGCATATCGCAACCACCTGCGACATCTTATTATAGCTCTGACCACAACTCAACATACTCTGAATATTTACATTGTTGCTGTAATGTCAAACCTGTTAGAATAATATAAGATCGTGGATTGGGCCATTCTCTAAGACCTTGAGGTTTTACCGTAACTGGTTCATTGACATGGTATCGGAGTTCAGACCCACTCTTCGACCCATAAATGGGATTTAGAGTAACTGGTTCATCGACAAAACCTTGATAGTTACGTGAATAAATGAAATAGTGCCTTGTTGTCTTATGCTGATAATTCAATTTTTCCAATGATTAATAGCTTTAGTATTATCAGACGTTTAAGCTAATGTGAGTAAGCTGTAGGTCTGGAACACCTGTTGGAAAACAACAGCCATCGGAGTTGTCTTAATCAATGATCAATGTGCTTTGAGTGGAACTTCTTTTTCATAGTGGTGTGTTTTATAATTGGAATTCATGGGATGGTTGTAGTGGTTGTGCAACTGTGTATGATGTAAGAAGTTTGGCATTCATTGTTATCCTGAGATTAGTGCTGGACCTATCTGCTGTATCTGGTGTATCTCCTTCATTAAGATGATATAGCAACCTTTTAAAACTTTTAGGCCTTCATAATGCATATAGATGTAGATCATATCGACAATAGAAAAAATGGTCATTTGAATAAGAATTGAATAAACCTATTATTGAAGAAAGCACGTGAAATAAATACATGCCACCTTGCATGACACCTCACTTTATTCCCTCAACAAACTTAGGACCACCTCTCCTGCATTAATGTCTCTCCTGTCCTTGTGCTAGCTTAGATGGCTCTGTTAGTATAAGGCTACTCTTGTCTTTTAATTCCTAATTTGTTATTTTCCCGTTTTGGCACATTCTTAAATATCAGCTGCATGTACTGAATATGGTTTCATGAATGAATGTTTACATTGGCATCTGTAGTTGATTTCTTCCCAGATCTGTATATTGCTCTGTTTGTCTTTATGGTATCAGAGCTTTTTACATACATTTTTGGTGTTTTCTTGAAAAATCAATCTAGTGTCAGTTGTCTCATTCATCCTTTCTCTATCTGTTTTTCTTTTCTTCAGATCTGAGAAAGCATACACTGTGTTTTACCAGATATGGCGAATGGTGGGAGATTCTCTTTTGCTGATATGCAAAACCCTTTATTTATACACCCATCTGATGGCCCTTTGTCTGTGAGCGTTTCCAAGCTTCAAGGAGCTTCAGACTACAGATCCTGGAAACGAACTTTTGAAATCCAGCTTTCTGCTAAACGCAAGCTAGGGTTCTTAACTGGTTCTGTTATCAAAAATCTTACTGATGATGTTCAAGCTACTCAATGGGACACCTGCAATGACCTTGTAATTTCTTGGTTGCACGCTAATGTCTCGGACAGCATCAAACAATCCATTCTTTTTATCAGCACTGCATCTGAGGTATGGTCTCAACTGGAGAATCGTTTCTTGTTAAGTAATGGTTCTAGGAAATACAAACTTTCTAGAGATCTGTTTGCTCTTAAACAAAACACCATGAAACTGAACGATTACTTTACTACCTTAAGTAGTCTGTGGGAGGAGATTGAGTCTATGAACACCTTACCAGTAGTCACCACTGTTGCCCCTGATTTTACATCCTTTGTTGCTGCTATTAACAAACAAAAAGCTGAGTCTCGTTTGTTTCAGTTTTTAAATGGCCTTGATGATGTTTATGCTGCTCTTCGTTCTCAACTGTTGATGCAAAATCCACTTCCTACTGTGGAGGTTGCTTTCTCTACTCTTCAACAGGAAGAATCGCAGAAGGATTTGTTTAACATTGCTGTTGCTGATGTCTCTGCTATGAATAGCAGGTCACAATCTGAGTATAAAGGCCCTGCTTGTCATGCTTGTGGTCAGAAAAATCACAGTAGCGACCGATGTTGGACGGTTGTTGGTTACCCTCGGTGGCACCGTAAGTATAAGCCTGTTTCACGACCTCAGGCTGCTGTCACAAAACAGCCCAGACAGGCAAATAATGTTGTCCAGGCCACTCTCCCTACAGATGTGAACTTAGCATCCCAGCTGCAACAACTCTTGAAGCTGTTGCCTCAACAGGCTTCTTCCAACAACACTGCCCCATCTTTGACTGATGATGAACTTGAGAACTGTTTCTCTGGTATGGTTTCTTGCCATATGTCTGCTGTTGACACCTCGACCTGGATTGTCGACTCTGGTGCGAGTGACCACATGACCTTCAGCCTCGACAAGCTATGTAATATACAAGCAGCCCCCTCTGATTTGATAATCAAATTGCCAACAGGAGCAAGCACAAGGATAACTCACATTGGCCACTTAGTTTTACAAAGTGGTCTGGTCTTGAAGAAGGTCCTTTATGTGCCTCAATTCAAACACAACCTCTTATCTATTCACCGGTTGTCTCAAGACAACAATTGTTTGGTTCATTTTCATCCTGACGGCTGTGTTATTGTTGATGCTGAAACAAAACAACAGCGTGCTGTTGGCTCCCTTCAAAATGGATTGTATTACCTCAAGGATGAACCCCCTTCAATCATGAGCAACTCTGCCTCAAAAACTCCAAGTTCAGACTATGCACTATGGCACATACGTCTTGGGCATGCTCCCATTACTAAACTGAGGTACATACCTTTTCTCAAAAATCACACTCTGCCTGCTGATAAAGTTTGTGTTACCTGTCCAATGTCAAAGTTTGCCAAACTGCCGTTTGACTTGAGCACCTCACATGCTTCTGATAAGTTTGAATTAATCCATGTTGACACTTGGGGTCCGTATAAAGTGGCTACAAGAGGTAAATACAAGTACTTCTTGACCATAGTTGATGATTTTTCCAGAGTTACGTGGGTTTATCTTTTACAGCAAAAATCTGATTACCTTTCGACCATGAAATCATTCTATAATTATGCTCATGAGCACTTTGACAAGAATATACGTACCATCCGGTCTGATAATGCTGGTGAATTTAGTGATGCTCCTTGCAGGCAATTCTATGCTGATAAAGGTATACTACATCAGACATCTTGTGTCCATCGTCCACAACAGAATGCCCGTGTGGAGAGGCGACACAGATATGTTCTTGAAGTAGCTCGATGCCTTCGTTTTCAAGCAGGTCTCGACCTAATACACTGGGGTGAATGTGTACTTGCAGCTGTCTACCTCATTAACCGTCTTCCAACACCTGTTTTGGACAACAAAACCCCATATGAGTTGCTTTTCAATCACCTTCCAGATTATGATCGGGTCAAGGCTTATGGATGCTTGGCATTTGCTGCTAACCCAACTCAGACTTCTGATAAGTTTGGCTCAAAAGGAGTGCCCTGTGTCTTTGTTGGCTACCCGTTTTCTAAGAAGGGTTATACTCTGTTGGATTTGACAACAAAAAACACCTTTGTTTCACGTGATGTGATTTTTCACGAGAACATTTTTCCTCTAAATGGTGCAACCTCAGATTCTTATATCCAGCCTACACCTGTGCCTATGCCTCAGCCTGGTGTGTATTGTCATGATGACATTTTGGTCGATGATGCTGAGACACATCCCACACATAACACTGTTGTTACACCACCAGATCCAACAATTCGACGCTCTTCTCGAACAACACAAAAACCAGCCTGGTTAGGAGATTATGTGAACACTGTTTGTTCATCAGCCAATGTAGCTCAAGTAATTGATCTTCCTCTAGAAGAGCAGTTTCACTGTCACTCTGCCACCTTGACAGCCAATCCTGATCCTACCTGCTTCAAACATGCTGTCCAACATGAGAAATGGAGAGATGCAATGAACCGTGAATTGACAGCATTAGAAGAAAATAACACCTGGAAAATTACTCCGCTTCCCAAAGGAAAGAAAGCTATTGCTTGCAAATGGCTATTCAAAACAAAATACAACCCTGATGGTTCGATTGAGAGGTACAAAGCAAGGCTTGTGGTATTGGGTTGCAGGCAAGTATATGGGATCGATTATGCAGAAACTTTCGCACCAGTTGCGAAGTTAACAACTGTGCGTACTCTCTTGGCTGTAGCTGCAATCCAAGGATGGAAAACTGTTCAAATGGACGTTTCCAACGCATTTTTGAATGGGGATCTAGATGAAACTGTGTACATGCGCTTTCCTCAAGGATACAGTGGCATGGGTTCTCGTATCACTCCTGAGTCCACCTTGTCTGCTGTCCTGCCTACTGGTGAATGGGTCTGTCAACTTTTAAAATCATTGTACGGACTTAAGCAAGCACCTCGTCAATGGTTCAGCAAACTATCTACCACCTTAATCAATCTTGGCTATGAGCAATCAAAAACTGATTACAGTTTATTTACAAAGCATTCTGGCTCAAATATCACATTAGTTCTGGTTTATGTCGATGACTTGCTTATCTCAGGAAATAGTGATGCTGAAATCGAGTACATTAAAGTCATGTTAGCCAAAGAATTTCACATGAAAGATCTTGGTGCAGCTAGTTATTTCTTGGGTTTGGAGATTACTCGATCATCAGCTGGCATATTCATCTCGCAAAAGAAGTATGCACTGGATCTACTGAAAGAATTTGATGTGGTGAACTCGACTCCTCTCAAACTTCCAATGGACTCTCATCTGAAACTAACACCAACATCTGGTGTGCCTCTCACAGACCCTCACCCGTATCAACGATTGGTGGGAAAGCTTATATACTTGACAGTGACTCGGCCTGACATTGTCTTTGCTGTGCATATCTTGAGCCAATTCATGCACCACCCAACTGATGCACACATGCTGGCTGCTAAAAAACTGCTTCGTTACTTACTGAGCAATCCATCTCAAGGTGTTTTGCTGGCTTCTTCCTCGAATTTGATCATTCGAGCATACTCAGACAGTGATTGGGCAAACTGTCCGGTGACCCGTCGTTCAACTTCTGGTTTTTGTCTCCTGTTGGGTGCATCTCCTGTTAGCTGGCAAACAAAGAAACAAAAGGTCGTGGCACGCTCTACTGCTGAAGCGGAATATCGCTCCATGGCTGTGACGGCTTGTGAAATTACCTGGTTAACAGCCCTCCTCAAGGATATGGGCTTCACTTCTCTGCCTCCTGCACTCCTGCACTGTGATAATATGGCAGCTCTTTCTATCGCAGCAAACCCTGTGTTACATGCTCGGACAAAACATATTGAAGTTGACTGTCACTTCATTCGTGACAAAGTGACAGCTGGTGAAATTCAAACGTCCCATGTTCCCTCCAAATCTCAGCTGGCTGATATTCTAACCAAACCTCTCTCTGTGCAACAACACTATCACCTACTTGACAAGCTTGGAGCTTCCACTGCACCTCCAGCTCAGCTTGAAGGGGAGTATTGAAGAAAGCACGTGAAATAAATACATGCCACCTTGCATGACACCTCACTTTATTCCCTCAACAAACTTAGGACCACCTCTCCTGCATTAATGTCTCTCCTGTCCTTGTGCTAGCTTAGATGGCTCTGTTAGTATAAGGCTACTCTTGTCTTTTAATTCCTAATTTGTTATTTTCCCGTTTTGGCACATTCTTAAATATCAGCTGCATGTACTGAATATGGTTTCATGAATGAATGTTTACATTGGCATCTGTAGTTGATTTCTTCCCAGATCTGTATATTGCTCTGTTTGTCTTTACCTATGACGACCGGAGATAAACTCTTACCATTTGAATTATTTCATCGTGCTAACAAACTTTATTTTTTTAGTTAATAACAGAAGAATAATTCAGTCCACAAGGGTTGGCTCAGTTAGTTAAACATGAAATAACTATCTTCTTGGTCACAAATTTCACCGGAGGAGAATTTATGATTATGCCTCCTGAGTCAGAGCCTACATTTCGCACACCCTCGTGCACGACTTGTATTTTGAGTTTTGGCTCTTGGCGCATCAGAACAACATGGTCTCTTTAGTAAAGATAGGAAAAATTATGAAATTTGGCATGCTCTTAGTCCTCTTCTTCTGGTCCAAAGTCGTTTGATTAAGAGATCCTAAAATTCGAAATACTAGGAAATCAGCTTTCTATTTCTGGACAGCTGTTGTGTGATTTGGAATGGCTCAATGTAATCTGATGGTTGAAAATAATCAAAAGTTGATTATGGAGTAGAAAACGAGTCAAATTGCTTTCTAAAATTCGAACTTTCCGCTTCAATACGAGCGGTAGGCAAAGACATAACTACACATTTCTTCTACTTTATCTAAAAAGTGGAAATGAATTATTGGATTATAATACATTTGTGTAGGATATCTACCAAGATTTGATCAACAACTAATTTACTGCAGGGCTGTCCATATATCGGCGATACGATCCGATTTTTAGTTGTACAATGCAGGGTTGCGTTCAAAATGAAAATTTCTTAAAATGAAAATCGTGTTAATAATGATTATTATAGTTGAAACCGGTGAATTTTTGAAAAGTTGAAAGTTCGAATTCAGTAAATTGGTGATTTTGTACAAAATAAAAATTTTAATTTTTGTAAAATCATCAATTTTAACTATTAAAATAATTAATTATCATGGTTCGGATTTTAAAAAATTCTAATTTCGCCATAAACCTATATATATATATAATAGAAATTATAAATTAATCTAAACTATTAGATAAATCTAATCTAATGCCCCATAAAAGCACCATAGCCAATTAATCTCCGACCTCTCACTCAAAATCTCAGTTTTTCCTCTTCGTTTTTAATTTGATTTTTCCCGTCAAAAGGTAAGTTTTTTTTTAAAATCTGACTTCACTCTATTTTTCTTTATCTCTCAACGATCGATTTGCATATGATATATATTATATTTCGAAGTAATTTTACAAAATATATATTTAATTTTTAATTTCTATTCTAAAATTAGTTTTTATCAGAATAGCCTCTCTATATATAAATTATGTATACTCCAACTCTTAAAAAACTTTAAAATAGAAAATGTAGATTTGCGTTTCTGAATAGGTATATTTTCCGATCACCTAACTCGGCCCAGTGCTCCAACTTAGGTTATGGGTTATTGGGCCATCTGTTGTGTACTTTTGTTAGCGGTCAATAATACTGAGGATTTGGTAGTCAAATCTATGAAAAATGCTTCAAGCTTTTCCATGAGAGTAACATAAATCTACCGAATTATCTCTCAATATTTTACCTACTCTCTTTAGCACTACCAATTTACATTATCAAATTAAATCTATTTTATTCTTTAATTTAAAGGACTCACGTTTGGATAAAATATGGATAGTTACATGCAAATAATAATACCGACAAAAAAAAGATATATATCTATAATAATATATCATCGTGCATGGCACTATTGCTTTTTAACCATATCACTATCCGTCCTAGAGTGTCAAACAAAACAAAACAAATTATTGAACATAATGTATGAATATTTATAAATTTATAAATTTATAATTTTTGAAGCAAAGGAAGTCGAAGAGTATAAGATTCTGTTGGAATTTTCACGATTTGTAAAGGTTTGATGACTTAACATGTTATCATATCTCTATTTAAGTAATAATATCGGTTTCAAGTCATACTAGCCCAATATTTGTTCATATTATCGTTTGTTTGGTGATTTATGTTGTCGGTTTGTTTCAATTTAATCGATCGCACAACTGAAGGGAGTGTTGAAGAGGTGGTTTGTATCATCAGCTTATTCCAATTTGTTACAATTCCTATGATTAAGAAGAGTGTTGAAAAATATAAGATTATATTGTACTGACAGAATTCTCCTTAGGATATCTTTAAAATCAGCAAATTGATTAGAGCAGTACTCTAATTAGTTGACAATAACGTCATGAATGAACAACACCAAGTGATTTGTGAAGACATTATTGATACCTGATGAATAATGATTGAAAAGAATCTAATGAACAGGACATGATTTCCTCACCTACATGCCCCCAGAAAGCAATATGTAATAGTAAAGCTAACTGTATATATCTCTAGTTGTATCTTTATATATCTGGCTTCGAAATAAACCACATAATATACATGCATGTAAAAACGTTGATCTCTATTCAATGTCTCTAGCTAGCTGGATAGCTGAGATTTTATGGCTCTTCTTAACTTGTTTATCATGATCAGAGTTTCTTATCGTTCTTATCTTTGTTTCCATGTGCCAGGACAATAAAATGCCACCATGCACCAAATGAAAGTGATTCTAGATTGTCCTTAAATTGCCTTCTTGCTTCCTTTTCGTATAGTTGTTAGTATCGTCGATGCCCTCCCTCCGTCCCCTTTGATTGTTTTTATTATGTCAGTGTCGGAATTATTGTCCATTTTTAATTGATATGATAGTTTAAGTATTAATTATATTTATATTTTTGAAAAATAATACATTTTTTTGATAATTATCAATTTATTTAATAAGATTGAATAAAAAATAAAAATTTGATTGATGACAAAATAAGTTGGACAGATAAAATATGTGCCGGTGATAAATAAGTAAACTCATATCTCGGTGCCTTTGCTTACTGCAAGTGCACTTTTAAATATACATTGTACGCAAGGAAAAACAAATTACCTAAAAATGTGAAATAAAGTTTAGAGACAAATTATCTCATAAGTGTTTACGGTTTATTGTCGTGTATTTTTTATTCTTGATTACTCCAATATTTATTAAAATAATTGCGTAAAATATCTAAATTACGTGAGTAAATATTTAGGAAAATCAAACCCAATTATATATCTTACACTTATTAAAAGGGGGTAATTATGATTCGTTTTATGCTAAAAAAACTGCAATTTTCAAATGGATCACTCCCTCTCTACTTATCACTGCAAGAAACTGATCAAAAATATTATCTACATTTCAAATTTTTAAGTGACTAGCCCCTCGTTACGATGAGAAAACAAATGGTCATGGCGCAAAAAAAAAAGCAGCCAAAAGGCAAGTTGTTCTCGCAAGTGGAAGAACTCCTCCATAGCTTCATCAGTAGATATGTAGATTTAAAGCATGCATGCACTAATATATATATATGCTCCTGCCTTACAAATAATTATACATTATTCTTTCCAAAATTTATTTGAATTATAAACGACAGGGACGGATGGTTCTCGCATATATCATTCCAAGCATGTCCATATACAGACATGTAGGATTGTTTGAATTAATTTGCAATAAGGTAGTCTAATACTCCCTCAGTTATCAAAAGAATCACCGAGATTAAGAAATATGTATAAAGTAGTGAAAAAAAGAAAGAAAAGTGGATGAAGTGGTGAGACATATTGATTTTTAACGTATAAAAGAGAGATAGTGAGTTAAAGTAGTATAAAAAGGGAGGAAAAGTGGGGAAATTGGGACTTATTGACTATTTTTGGTAAGTTTTGAAATGTAAAGAAATGAATGAGACATTTTACAAAGGAAGCCGTAAAGAAATGAAAAGGACGGAGAGAGTATATATTAACACAAAAAGTTTAATATAAAATTAATAGATTTAATTTCTTAACGTCTTTCCTCAAAGTCCATCATTCCACTAGAATTTTAATATTGAAATCGTCACAATTGGTCCAATATAAAATATTAAGTATTTCACATTATAAAGTAAATTTATTATTATTTTGTGAGACTTTAATTACCAATATAACAAATGATAACAATATTTAAGTTACCTTGCCGAGATTTTTTTTAATAATACACCCTTATATTTTTAAATTTTCGCTATACATTTTCATATATTTTTTTAAAATTTTAATAATAGAAAAATATAAAATTTTATTTGAGAGGGACACTGGCCCTTGCAAGTTGCCACCCTGCCCCTTACCCATGTAGTACTGACCTAATATATATATTTTTTTCGTAGATAACCCGCAGCCGCTACCCAGCGGGTGCGCATTGGGTAGCGGCTGCGCACTGGGTAAACCCTACGGGCTCACGCAATAGCCTGCAAATCACGTGAACCAAGGTAAATCGCATTTAAGCGACAGACTCTGACTCAGGAGGCATAATCATAAATTCTCCTCCCGTGGGATTCGAACCTGTGACCAAGAGGATAGTTTTCCTCTCTTTAACCAGCTGAGCCAACCCTTACGGGCATTAAGAATATAGGTTAAGAATTCTTGTGAGGAAAAAATAGAACTAATTAAACAGTGTCAATTAGGGGTGAGCAGAAAACCGCACAAACCGTCCGCACCACACCAATCCGCACCATAAAACGTGGTTTTTAATTTTTGTGGTGCGGTTGCGGTTTGAATTTTTAATAAATCGCGCGGTACGGTGCGGGTTGTGGTTTTAAATTTCTGAAATGCGGTTCAAACCGCACCGCAATATTTAATATTATATATATATATATACTTATATTCCTATCGGGTCATCCCACTAAATGTTTACGGCCTAATACTTAATTAGGTTATTGTTTGCTCTTGGCCGCACAAACACTTTCCACAAGTACCAAGATTACATTACATCCTACTGTTCCTTATATGATTAGAATAGTTAGCCTTGAACTCAATTCATGATCATTGTTTACAAATTTATTTTTTCAAACTTGATAATAATTCATAATCAAATTTTAGAGCTGTTATTTATGTCTTTTACCTTGCACTTTTAAGTTATTTTTGTTTTGTAATTGAAATCCTAAAAAAGTTAAACTTTCTTATATGTAATTTCTAACTTGCATTATTGAAGAAATTGGCGAATTTATGTTATATTATTCGAAAATTTGATTAAATTTAAGTTTTGTATTTTATTTAAATCTTTCAAACTTTTAAAGTGTAAACCGCGGTGAACCGCACCACACCGCACTGCATTTTCGTGGTGTGTTTTATGCGGTTTTTAAGGGTACATGGTACAGGTGCGGTTTGAAAATTTGATCAAACCGCATGCGCAATTTGGTTTGCGGTTTGAGGAAAAAACCGCACCGCCCGCACCGCGCTCACCCCTAGTGCCAATGATATGGTGGGGACATGCATGCATGCATGCCGATTTTGAATAAGTTTCGTATAATCTCCCGAAATCTGGCTCCCATGATCTAGCAAATTTGCAAGTTTGGGCTACACACAAATCCATGCAAGCCACTTGAACCGAATCATACTGGTGCTTGTTAGAAGTTACTATATATATCATAGATACTTAAATAGCCAATGTTGCAAAATGAAGTTCTTTAACTAGCTCGGTTAAAAATTCAGCTAAAGCCAAGGAAGTTGCTCTTTAACATCATACTTTCTAGGGTTTTGTAGGGCTTTCTTTCATAGTATAGTATTAGTGGTTTAGAAAAGAGAAAACAAAGGGGAAATCGCACAAACACCAACTTTTAAGTAATAATGAAGAATCGGCCATACATACATTTAAATGAGTGGAGGTTTTTATAATAGCAATAGAGACAATTTAGACATGAAGTTTTGTGGTACATTAAGACTCGCTAAAAGTTATAATTAATCACGATTGTTTGATGTGTATATATTTATCGCCGTTTTTAAGACGTACAACTTCCCCTTTCACTTTTACTTTTCGTAGCTATATAGAAGTTGTAAACTTTTTAAACAAGGTCTTGTCCGATTTTAAGTAAAGAAAAGTGTATTAGATATGGCCGGAGCGAGTTAACTTTTCTTTCATCTCTAAAAGATATTATTACATACGTAAACTTGACACGCACTTTAATATTTTTATTAAATTTATTTATATAATTTTTTTTCAAATTTTTTCTTTTAAATAATTAAAAATATAATATTTAAATTTTTATACGAATTTTTTTAAAAAAATAAATTACATAAATAAATTTTATATTTACCTTAAAATACGTAGAATGTGAAAAAAACTATAGAAAAATAAGGGGTATGGAAATAATAATTATTTATAATTATATCTATAAACTATATTAGATATTATAATTGTTAATATGATATATTCAAGCTTTTTTTTAATGATCAGCTGCCTGCAAGTGTTGCACATATCTTAACTAATTCGTGAAGAGTATTATAATACCATCTCACCGACATTATCATTACTTATATCTGAGCATTCACGGGAATCGAACCTGAAAAATTGACGTGAAATGCCTTATTAAATTATTTCTAATCAACAAATTTGTGTTTTATAAAAACTAATTTAGATTTTTGAATAATTTCCCCATATTTGATCATACGGTCGTTTTTTAATACTTTTTGGACAAATTGTAGCGCAATTGTTGGAAGTGGAATTTGAAACACGCATTACCCGCCACCGCCATCCTAGTTATACTTCTTAAAGTCTTCAAATATCTTAACTTTTTTTTTTGATAAATATGGCTTATAGCCTTACAAATGAGTATTTGTTCTCATAAATTCTCGGGGTGAGCGAGGATCGATAAACTCTTAATTGTTTTTTTTCCCGAAAAAATGTCTCATAATTGTTACTCCCTCTATTTTTTATTATATGATATTTGACTTTTGTGCACGTACTTCTAAGTGCTTTGACCACATAGTTAGAATAATAATTTTTAATTTTTTTCTTTTTGTAAATAAAAATATATAACTAAAACTTTAATTAAGAAAAAGAAAATTTTAAAAAATATTATTTTATCTATCCGGTCAAATAACTTAGAATTGTGTGCAAAAAAATCAAACGACATATAAAAGACATATAAAAGAAAATAGAGGGAGTATAAAATTTAATCATTTTTGAATTATTAAACCAATGGAACCCGAGAAGTCCTCTATTTGCTCGAAAGCTAGTAATCACCTTTAATGTCATTAATTCAGCTCTATACCAATGAGAATAATAGATATGATGGATCTCCTTTTGTCTTTTGGTTGAAGATAGTTTTATTTGTTCTAACTTTGTTCAAAACATCAGCCTTTTTTAACTCTGTCAAATTTGCCCTGCAGCCATTTCAGAAAACTCACACATTCTTCATCCTTCATATCTGATCAACGGAGAATGGTCGGAAAGGAAGGCTGACCTGTCACTATCTAACTGCCACTCTTCAAATGCAGTTCATATTTTTAATATATAGTTGTATACAACAATTGTACTCCGGCCCGCACAATTTAATTCGAATACAGATCACTCTACTATGACATACAAATAATTGTATGCACGTGTATGGTGTATACTATTGAATAGATAGCATCCTGGATCTGCAAGTCACACAGCTTTATTAACTCTTATTTGGATGTATAGACTGATTAATCTCAATTTAATACAGGTAGATACTTGATTAGGGTTTTCGAAAAGGATACTTCATGATTAGTTGGTTGACGAGATTCAATAAATTTGGCGGTGTTTTAACAACCAGTTAACTCAGATTAGTATCCGATGAGTACACGATCGGAGATAAACCGATTCGGAATTAAATGATTACATTGAAAATGAGTATTCAAAAAGTTAATTATTCGAATTTACAACATGCAATTATATAAATACGAGTTGGTTTTCGAGTTTTATAACCTTTGGTGTATCGTAATTAGTTGATAATAATATCATCTCATCCGATTAATATCTGTTAACTTAGTGTTTTCCACTGTTTGATTACTTGATATATAACAAGACATTTCATGATAAAAAAGTAATTACTCATGAATTAGGCATTAATCACTTTTGTTTGCGTGCATCTAAATCAAAAGATCGAACGAACATAAATAGAAATTTCCACCCTAGAAGGTATATATAAAGCAAGGATAGATTCCGTAATTATCATAAACTGTAAGTACATGCAGGAGAGAATTAGATAACCCATGATTGATCATGGTCAATTAAGACACTACAAATTTAGAAGAGAGATTAAGCTAAGCACTGAGAATTTTGCACGTGATACATGCAGAACTACCCATGACGCACGTGACACTTGCATGGTCAAGTACTATATCATGCCACGGCCACCGGTTGCACTGGCAATGCTGGTGGAGGCACCACCACAGCTGGAGCTTCGTCTCCGCAGCGAGTCGGAGTTGCCATCGGCTTCATCTCGGCACAGGCGAGTGCGCTCAGCTTCATCACGTCAATAATCTGTTCTGCCAATTCTGGGAATTTCTGTTCATCCAGAACTATAACCTGGTCTTGATGAAATTCTGGGAGTTTTTCGGACTTGGTGTCGACTTTCTTCACATCTTTGTACATCATGTAGAGCACCATTTGAATTATGCCGAAGGTGAATCCCAGCACATTTGGAACCTAGAACATGGAAATGGATCAAACTGATTAATATTATTACTTTTTTTAGATGTAATTATAAATAATATGTGTACACAACTTACAGCAATGTTGATATCTTTAAGAAGAAGGCCGTAGAAGAACCACATAACAGCACTTAAGGTGAGGAATAAAGATAGGAGAAATGGCATGTACTCCACACTCTTTGTTCGGATTACTTGTCTCTGCATAATGTACAATTCAAAAAATTGTAATAAGCATGAAATTAGATTAAATGTTAATTATTTATCATGTATATTGGAAGAATTTGAAACTGACATACCACTACACCAAGAGGTGCAACGAACACGCACAGGGAAAATACGAGGCATATCCAACCTACAATTGTCACACGGCTGACAGCTCCTTTTGCCACAAATTGAGTGAGCCCAATTATCATTCCGAATCCAATTACATTCATCCCAACCAATAGCTTAACAGTTTGAAGCTGTATCAAAAAATTAAGTTCAATTTATATCGAAGTTTACATGCTTGATGACAATAGTAAGTGCAAATTTCAATGTGAGTAGTACCTTGGCAGTCTTGGTAGCATAACAGAGGAAGATGACAATGTAAATGGTCTGAATGACACAGCCAACAGAGTTAATGGTGATGAGAAGGAAAGCGTTGGACTTGAGCAAGGCGTAATAGATCCAAAGCATGGCACTGAATAATCCAACCACGTACGGAACTGATTGAAACCCTTCGGTTGATTTCTTTTTGTAAACTTTATAGAATGTTGGGCTGCAAAATGTATGGTAAATATAAGTTCAATTCTCAAAATCATTTAAAATACGTAATGGAATAGGTAGGAGCAGAGCACCGAAATAATATACTTACATCGGTGCTAGGAACACCATGAAGGAGACAACATTACCTACAACACCATTAACATGTACAAATAGAAATTAGTTCCAAAATCATACCGTACACCATAACTTATCATTATTGTGAATTGGTGTGTGTGTGAGAGAGAGGGAGGGGTGGGGAGAGGGGGACGGGAGAGAGTGAGAGAGGGAGCCGGGAAGAGAGAGAGGGAGGGAGAGGGAGGGAGGGGGGGAGAGAGAGAGAGAGAGAGAGGGAGGGGGGGAGAGAGAGAGAGAGGGAGGGGGGGAGAGAGAGAGAGAGTAATATATATGCGTGCATGGATTTTCATGCATATTACAGAAGACATAAATAATATTATGTACCAAGAAGGCCAAATGCAAGAGTCCAGTGAGGAGATAAGCCAGCCATTTGTTTTTTCCAGGAAATTAAACTTGACCCTCTTTTGTTTCCTCTCCTACACACTCACAAAGTGAGATGTATGTAGTGTTTCAAGTGATATCAAGAGTTATCTAATTCTCTCTCTGTCAAGCACATCTATGTAAGTGTTCAGAGAATCCTTTATATAGGGCTTTGGAGATGGAAATTTTTAGACTTTAAATTTAAAATAAAATTAGAAAATATAAAATAAAGGAGCCTATGTGGAGTATAGATAATGAGTGTGAATTATTGTATAGTGGGGAGTATGAAAGATATATCAATCTAACATTCTTTCCAGATGTTCATTACTATGCTAGGACATTATTTCAATAATAAGTACTCTCTTTTGCTTTTATTTTGCATACAGTTATACTTAGATGTCTATATTTATTTCTTCCGTTCATTATGAATTGTACAATCATTCTTATTTTTTGAAATACTTTATTTTTATTAAATACTAGTGTTATTTTTTATACTTGATTATGGATCGAGTAGCACACAACATTTTATTGTACATAATAAATTTTATTTTAATGTTTTAATTAATTGATCGATATACAGACATATATAGTCCCACACCCTTCTTGCATTGAAGTATCATGTATAGTGATGTATTATGGTGATTTTTTTACAGACCCACAATACCACAATACAAGTCGAATTTTTGATCCTTTAATCATTAAAATATGGCATATAGGCATAATTCTAAAGATTCTCAATTTTAACGATTATTTTCCGAGTGATTGATCCGATTTTTGAAATCCGGTTAATTTTTTTATATTTTTTTTGATCGGTATATTACAGATAGATTATTATATATAACATAGAATTTTAATTAAATATACATAATAATGAATTATATAATATGATTAATATATATTAATTTATAAATTGCTACTAAAACAAAGATATATAATTAAATATAATATAAAATATAAAATGCATCCATTTTTTCCTCCAATTAATCCTTCCAATTAATCCTCGACTCTCCGATTAATCCTAAACTAATATCTCTACCGATCTCTTGCGATTGCTGATTTTTATAACACTACATATAATTTTGTATTGTGCTGTTTTAGATTACAAGAAATCTCTGTAATCAAGAATAATTTATGTTCAAATTGCAAACACTGGCCTTGCCTTACTCCTTAGTTTACTCTTGTTATCCAGTTTCGAATTAATTTTATTCTTTTCGACCAAACTTGGCATTACATTTTGCAAATTGGCTAATGCTCCATTGAGTTCAGACGTTTTTGTAGGCATCACGAGCATCTATACACTACCCGTTAGTTCTATTTTGAGTTCAGGGAGGAGACCCTCGTGGGTCCCACCTGGTCTTTTTCGACGTGTCCCCCACTGATCCAATTGGTTTAAGGTTTACAACTCATCATCACTGCTCCCAAGTTCGAATCAAGAGAGAAAAGAAAAAAACGGATTTTTTTTTTAATTTTCCTTCATAATTGTGCTCCCGAGTTTTTTCAAAAGAGGAGAGAAAAACCTGGGTATTCAAATTTTCCACCCAAAAGTTTCTTCCCAAAAATGGGATGATTTGGGGAGAAGTTCTCGCATTTTTTCAATATTTTTCCTCCAAATCAATATTTTCAAAATTTTCTCTCCTTTACAAAAAATAACTTGGAAACATCTTAAATAATTTTTTTTACTTCTCTTTTTTTTCCTTTCTCTTTTCTTCCGTTCTCTTCTTTCATCAAAAACTTGAGACCACAACGTTAATTCATTTGTTTAAAGAACTCTTCATTTTTCTACTTAAAACAAATATTCCTCCCCCAATTTTATACATATATCCCAAAGTAATGTAATTTAGAAATCCAAGAGTCAAAAAAATAATCATAATATCATAATAGTTATTATAATTCAGCTTAATATGTATATCAACTAAAGAAAAATGCGCCTAAGTACATATTTAGGGGAGTTATATGAGTCCGTAGTGTATTTTAAAAACAAAATTTGTAATTTTTTAATCAAATGATGCAATTACAAAGTACCCATAATGTATTTATGTTAAAAATACTTTATACGACCTAACTTTGGTGAGTAAGTACTTAGGATCATTAATCCTCTTTTTTTTTCTAAGTAGCATTAAGCCTTTTAACTAAAAAGTTCAAGAATTCAGCAAATTTTGGCTGAACAACTTATTATACGTTCAACTCACATGTTTTTACAGTTGCATGTCTTATTTAGTTTAATAATAAAACGGTTTTTTAATGTATATTCAATAGCACACCATAAACACCAAGTCTCATAAATTTTGTACATTTTGATTAGTGCTCTAATTTTGATAGACCCTCTACATTTAACTCCCTCAAATATAAAAATACTTTTAATTTATATTTCGATAATAAAGGCGATCAATCATAAAGAAGTGGTCATTTTTGCCCCAAAAACGAAAGGAGAGTCCCGCCCGATATAAGACCACAAATCCTGTTACAGTACTTTAGTCAGTTAATGTAGCAACCAATAATACTGTGATGTGGATCCGATAAATGGGTCCTACGCGGCATTGGTGACGTCTTTGAAAGTCTCGTATATGGCTTGTGTTTATTTCGATTTCAATTCAATAAAACATGATATAATCTCATACCTAATGGGCTTTCTCTTTATAAATGCTGACATAATACCGTTCTTCGTTCTTTTTCTTGGTTAGCTACTACTCCTCCACACACGTAGTAGCAACCAGATGGGATATTAAAAGTCGAATTGAATCTCGCTCACTCATGAGTACATTTTCATTACGATCAATACATCATAAACAAGAAATTTACAGATTGATTAAATTTGATCAAAATAATTAATGTTAATCGGCAGGGGCGTGCCAATACTTTGTCAGCGGAGTTAATTGATCCTATTAAACTTTAACTCGTGTATAAATTTTAGTATTTTAAACCTATTTTAATCAAAATGTATATATAAATTTAATATTTTAACTCCGCTGCAATAAAATTTATACACTATATTTTTAAAAAAAATCAAAATTTTTTAAATTTAACTCCACTAGATTGCATTTCCGGCTGTGCGGGCCGGTCCCGGTCCCGGTTCTCCAGTATTATATTCGTAACCGGCTCGATTGATCTAACAAATTGTGCGGGTTTGAACCGGCACGGTTCAGACCGAATAATTACGGGTTTCCGTACGAACCGGTCCCGAATGTGCGGTTTAAACCCACACATTTGGCCAGCTCTACAGGCGAGGAGCTGCATGCATGGTTTAATTTGTAGCTGGCCACCTTTACACCATCAGCCACGGCATGATTGTGATGGCCATGTCAAAATATGTGTCGTCTCAAACTCCACCGTGTCCCAGATATAATCATCCAACACTTTGTCCATATATTGTAATAATGTTGGATCTAAAGTTAGTTTCTGTATAGGTGTAATTCTGACGTGGTAATACTACAAAATATCTCATTATCAATCTCTTCATCCTTCCCTTCCTTTCGAGTATCCCATATTTCATGCCGGTTCAACCTCGTATACAAATATATATGCAATTCGTGTTCGTATTTTTGTAAATATTTTCATAAATCATAATATTTTTGGATTTTTTTTTATATTTCACGTGCCTTTTTATCGACCAAAAATTATACTTATATAATAAAAACATGAACACATACAGAGGCGTATCCAAAGATTTTATTTTAGAGGGATATCAGACAAATTTTGAAAAAAAATCTTTATATTTTTGAATTTTGAGGGAGCATTTTAATATATTTTCAAAATATTTAATAATCAAAAAACGTAAAATTTGATTTTACGGGGACACGTGTCTTCTGGTATTCCTTTACTAGATCCTCCCCTAAAGACATCTTAACATGTATAGGAAGTGATAGAGGATCGGGACTCCTTACACTCGGTACGTATTTAAAGTGTATGAACGACATTTCGGGAGATAGTACAAATAATCTCCCCAATATTTTACTTGGGCAGATTTGATATAACATGTTCAGGACTCTGTTTAATTTACCAGATTAAAAGTATCCATAAGATAGTAGGTATGAAAGAGCTCAAAAGTTCGTGTCTTTATAATTAATTAAACACACCACATTTATTATGTGATCAAATTCGCACTTTTGTTAAAGACGTACTTAATTAGTTCTTATTATCTATATTTATCACGTGTACTCTTATGTTATATACTTCCTTCACATTTTATGTATTAAATACTACACACACGTAAATATTAATCAGACAACAATTTCTTATTGCATGCTAAATTGAATTATCAAGTAAAAAACCTTTCTACTCTAATTAGATAGATTAGCTTATATCTTATTCTTTTAATTTAGTTTGATAAACTAATCCACAAAACATTTCAAACAAAAATTTAAAGCGATATCATCAATAATTAAGTGGCGGTTGATGGAAAATAATATTTAAATAAATGTGAAAAAATATAGATTGTGTTGGATGACGAATATACGATCGGCCGATAGGTTAAAGTTAATAATGTGATTTATTAATATATAGGTTATAAATCGTATATCTAAGTGTAAGTCAATGTAGCACTGTGATAGAGGCCCAAGTACGTAAAGGATCAGGCCAGAGAGGATGATAATAATAAAAATGAACGTTTTTATCTTTATTGAGTGCAGAAGAAGATAAAAAGAGTTGGAGATAATAAAGATACAAGCATACAGCGCACCCATTTCAATTTGTCGTTGTATAATACATGTATACTTGGGTGTTTTTTCTTTCTTTCTTCTCTAGGTGGCTGAATACCAAATAGGGAAGTGTATGCCGACTTTTTTCTATTTAGGGTGTTTTTAAATTTGGACGGAGCAGGAACTTAATTTTTACAAATATTAATTATTAAAGATATATTATAGATCAAGGTTTGTGGCCCAATTTTGTTGGGTTTGCTAAATAAGCCTAACTCCGCATTACTAAGATATTTTTCGCTCCGAGCTGAACTCGTACGGATTTGTTTTTGAGTCAATCTCAAAAGGTCTTATACTAATATAGTTATATGGTTGTTTATATTTTAGCAATCTGAACCTCACACAAATGATGTAGTACAACTCCTAACAATCTTCCCCTTCACAGATCGGCCTCGACACCTGTCGAATCTGCCTCATTATTATTTGGTTCGGCTCCCCTTGGCCCATACCGGAAATCCATCTGGCTCTTTGTCCCCCAGGCCCATACTGCAAGGCCCACCTGCCTTTTCCTTGAGCTCATTCGGGGTTAGACCATCTGCTTTTTCCTCGGTCCCGTCTGGAAGCCCATCTGAAATTGTTCTGGACCACTATAACCATAGCTCTGATACCATTTGTTAGACTTGCTAAACATGACTAACTCCACATTAGTGATATTGTCCGCTCTGGGGCGATCGAGTCCGTACAGATTTGTTTTTGGGTCAGTCCCAAAAGGACTCATACTAATGTAGTTATATGGCTGCTTATATTCTAGCAATTTGCCCCTCCTACAAACGATGTGGGACAACTTCTAACAAATATTTGTGACTCCTTGACGAAAGTGAATGAAAATCAAATGATCATCCTCGCAAGAACTCTTAAATGAAAAATTCTGAAACAACTAGAATCTATTAGGCAAAACTTGAATACACGAGAAAAAAATTCTTTAATCCACAAAAAAAATAAGAATTTTTTTTAGGGTTTTATTTGATCAAAGATTATGACCTGTTATATAGAGATAACAACCTTTAAAATAAAAAAAACAAATAATAATTAAAATTAAAAATCAAATATAAGTAACATGATCATGCAGTTTCGAGCATGCTCATGCACAAGAATATTAAAATAGGGCGATCGACTACTATATCTTTTTCTTATTTTGGCATGATCATGCAACTTGTCAGCGTGATCATGCCATTGTCCTCCTTGGTGGAAACCTTTGTTATTTTGGCATGATCATGTAGCCCGTAATCATGATTATACTGTTGTCCTTCCTTCCTCCCTGTAGACCTTTTCATGTCGAGTTTTCATTCAAAGTCACGGGCATTTTGTCCTACATCAGTTTCCTCCACTTTTGAAAAATTCAACCCCGAGTTCTTATTGTTGGGTTTCGGGGCATAAAAACACAACGGAAACAATATAAAAAACCATAAAAACAGAATCAAACAGAAACCTACCGCATGATTTATGCGAAAATCAATATTTAATTCGTAGTTTAAATGTTTACCCTAAAGAGTTTTACGATTATGGTTGTTTACTAGATATCATTACTTTAATCAAACACCACGTATCCCACCTTAACGATCTACGCCGTAGAGGTATTCACACGAAAGCCGAAATAGAGGAGACATGTACTAGCACCAAAAACTGACTCTCTCTCTCTCTCTCTCTCTCTCTCACACACACACACACACACACCCCTTTAGCTGCTAGGGTTTTATATTTTTTATCTAATAAAAATGTAACCTCGGTATTAGCCTTAAGGATATTTATATAGAGTGTCCAAAAACAGTTCTAATCCTAATCCAAGTTAGAGTTTATTAAAATATGAAATTTTATTTATTCAATAATTAAGTCTAACTCAATTATCAAATAATAACTGATTTTCGAATCTGGTAATATACAAATTCTAAATTTA
Organism: Apium graveolens; assembly: GCF_009905375.1. NCBI lineage: Eukaryota > Viridiplantae > Streptophyta > Magnoliopsida > Apiales > Apiaceae > Apium > Apium graveolens. The sequence goes on from NC_133650.1 coordinate 297,250, forward strand.
TTTATCCTATTAATTAAGTCAAACTTAATTAATAATAAATCATTCGAATGTCCTATTTAATTAAAATCCGAATTTAAACTAAATATTCCTCCAAGATTTTTTTATGCAATCTTATAGGTTATTATTACGTTGGAAATAATTTAAAATATTATATTAAAATTATAAACAATGAGCGGCATCTCGTAATACATCATTAATACCCAAGTAATAATAATTAAATTGGTGATCGATTAAACCTTTCTCGAATTATGTACAATGTAATATAATTTCTATAACATAATATTATAGATTAAACTCGATGCATGTAATGTGTCATCCTCCTCGTGGTTTAATCCAGGTTTTCTTGATCAGTGAGTAGACTATCATTTCAAATCAATATTTGACCACGGCGCCACGTATTTCCTAATCTAACTCACAGAAGAGCCCAATAATAACACTCAAAAAATAGGAAGGTTAAATCCTTTTTAGATCATTCATATTTCTCATACAATTCATAATATACCCGAAGTCTACTTTTAACATTACTTGGTCAAAGACAACTTTTAATGTAATCAAAATATATTAATCATCATATAAAAATATAATGATTGATTTAAGCTCTGATGCTGCAAATTATCCGCCAAGTTATAATCATCCAAGGACACGTTTTACACGCCTTCAACATAATGTTCGTCATCACCATTGTTTACATCTTTGTAGGCATAATATAGTATTTCTTTGACGTGTTTTTTAACATCCTCGATCTTATCTTCTTCTGTCATATCATCTTCCCCAAAATTTGTAGACACAAAATTTTTAAATTTTAGTGTTTCACCTCCTTCAACTTTTTTCAAATAAATTTCAGATTTTTCATAACCAAGCTCCTTTACATTCTTCACACCTAATAGGTTATCCTATTTTAGTTGAGCACAAACATTAAACACATTGTAAGCATTATCGGGTTCATAACATTGAACTGTATCATCACCTTGGTTAAGTTCCAGATGCATTCTATAATCATAACCCTGGGGTAAAAATCTCTTAAACATTAGTCACTTCATCCGTCTCCAAGACTGAATTTGTTGGGTAATGAATACAACACCATGCGGGAGGGGGGGTGAATGTGTTATAGACAATTTTAATGGCTTTTTGATTATCTTAAACTAGATGAACAAAGCAGATAGGAAATGTAACAATATTATGTTAACTGAACTAAAGACAGTGCACACAATATTTTAAAACACACTTAATTTTATATAAAAATCAAACTAGTGTTTTTGCTACAAATTTCTGGGTTCTTGGTATGTTAAGAACTCAACTTTTCTCTTGAGAGTTACAAGATTTTTTAGATCTATTTTGTTACTTCTGAAATAAAGCATCCAATGTTTAATTTATAGAACAATAAACACTGGTTTTACACAACATGCAATAACATGTACTAAACCCTACTTTAAGTTAACTAAAACTTTCTATTTCTGGCTTAGTGTATCTTTGCAAGTCGTGCATGTCTGTGACTTCTACTTTGTCAGTTAATCTTGGCCTTTGATCTTGTACTCTTCAAGCTATTTTTTGTAGACTTTTCAAATCATCGATTGATTTGTTTGTTGATTGATAATCTTGGATATTTAACTGAACTGCATTCTGTACTTGAGTTTTACATCGAGATCTCCACTTTGGTATATAGAGAATTGGCATCTCGATAAGTATAATGGCTTATGGCTTATCAAGATCTCTTATTACTCTAGCTATTTTGACTTATCGAAGTCTCTGAGTTCTCGAATGTGACATTGTTTTATCGAGATCTCTGAGTTCTCGAGTACAATCTTGACTTATCGAGATCTCTGAGTTCTCGAATGAGCTTGACTTATCGAGGTCTCCAGTTCTTTGCATGTAGAATTAACTTATCGATATCTCTGAGTTCTCTAGTGATATTTTGACTTGTCGATATCTCAGAGTTCTCTTGTAAAGAAATGACTTGTCAATATCTCCAATCTTCATGTCTTCAATTTGGCTTGTCGGTATCTCTGAGACTTCTCAATAAGCTTTTCTTGACTTCTCGATAAGTCATTCTGGAGTTCTCGAATGACTTCTCTATAAGACTTAATCTGTGACTTGTAGATTTCTTGACTTAGAATATTTTTCCCAAAACAGATTTATTCAACTCCAAGATTCTTCACATCTTCTCTGAGGCATGATCTTCATGATCTTCTCCCAGAGCTTATTCTTAGGCTTGAGACTGTTTACAGAAAAAAATATTCCAGTCTAATCTATTTACAATTTTACAGACTTAAGTGGTACAATACAAAATGCAAACTTAGATTATCATACAACTTACTTAGGGTTGTCAATTTGATTTAGTCTTGTTATAGTACAGGCATGTCTTGCACAAAAATCTCCCCCAATTTGTGAGAAGATTGCTTATCAAAAATTCATTCCTGTTAACAAGAGTAACCCCAAGCTACAATGAACAATAAATCTTTACAACAAAAATTGACAAAAATACAATCTTTAACATTGAGTGGTTATAGATGTTTTAACAAGGCATTCATTACATAAAATATTCATAGCCTTGCTCCTTTCTAACGAGATCCTTAAGAGTTACTAACACTTCCATTTCTTCTATAATTTCATTTCCTCTTAAAGCTTCCACAAGCTTGAGCCACTCATCTCATGAATAACCATTTAAGTAACCAGCTCTAAATCTGGAGAATCTGCCAACTTTTATGTTCAGAAAATGTCCATCTTTGGAAAGTCTGCTCATCCTTTTTTTCT